>NC_034427.1:9549984-9613084 GCF_002078875.1 Numida meleagris
CGCGCCCCCCCTCCCCCTCGCCCAGAGCCGCCATCGGGAGCGCGCCGCCCCCCTCTCGTGCACCCCCCCGTGCTATCGCCTCCGTGCAGCCCTGCAACCCCTCGTCTAACCCCCCCCCCTTCACCCCTTTTAGGGGCAGCTCCCCTTAATACCGCCCCGTGCCCACCTACACCCTTCTATGTGCATGAGCACCCCCTTGTTGCTTCCCCCCCTTCCATGCGTGTCCCATGCGTGGCCTCTCTGTGCTCTGTACCCCCTTCTGTTCCCCAAAAACCTCTCAGTGGTGCAATGCTATTTTTTTCTCCCCCATTTCCCCCCCCCCCTCAGTTTTTGCAAACGCTGCGTTGAGTCACTGAAGTTTGCAGCGTGGACGGTGCTTTGCTTTGTGGGAGCACCGTGACCCTGGTGATGTGGGTGCTGCCCCCGGGTTGTGGGGGTTCACCCCGGAATGGAGGTGGGGGGGGCAGGGAGGGCTCAGCTAAAAACCTACAGCAGTCAGCAGCTGCAAAGCTGTGCTGTGTCCTTGCAAGGAGGGGATGGAGCAAAGACTCAGCTTCTCGTGCTGCCTGCTGTCCGGTCAGCCTCGTGCCTTACTGCCGCAACAGTTAATTTCGTTTCTTTCCCATGCGGTGGAAACACTGTAAAAGCAAGTTGTTAATGGGAAGTGGCTTAATGAGGGGGGAACTGCAGTGCTTAGGCTGCTGCTCATGCTGTACCAAGCGTGTAGCTCTGGGATCAGAGTGCTGCCTTCGGGTGGGGACTGGACCTCTCCTCTCCTGTTGCACTGAGTGGCTCAGAGCTGGGCACTAGGAATACTGTGCAATGGCAGCGTGCAAGGACATAGCTCCTCCTGCCAGCGCTTGGCTGGGGCTGCTCACCAGGGCTCGTTTTGCATGTGGGACTTTGTGGGGTCGGGGCTGCACTGAGAGGTCCCTGCCCATGGGGCGCAGCGGGGGTGACAGCATCCAGAGTGGCTGGTGGTTCTGTGGAGGTGTGTCCACGCTGGGGCCTGTTGTAAACATTCTCTTAAATCTGTCTAACTCATGCCTGTCCTGCTGTGTCCCCTGCCTGGCGCTGCTGGTGGTGGAGCAGTCACTCTCATTGCTGTGTCCCCGCAGAGCGCTGCTCCCACGGCCCCGCCATGGCCACGCCGGATGTCAGCGTGCACATGGAGGAGGTGGTGGTGGTGACGACGCCGGACACGGCGGTGGATGGCAGCGGGGTGGAGGAGGTGAAGACGGTGCTGGTCACCACCAATCTGTCCCAGCATGGGTAAGAGCAGGGGGGACCTGGTGGGATGGATGTGTGGACACCAGTGGCTGAATCAGTGTTTTTTCACTGTTTCTTTCACAGCGATCCTCTAAGCTCCATGCAGTGGATATTCCTGCACAGATGCTGGGCACGGTGCAGCAGGGCTTGTGCTTTGGGGTTGGGCTTATCTCTAAAGTGTTGGATGGGGCAGCACTGATCTGAAAGCAGAGCAAGCCTGGGTGATGTCTGCACCCTGTTCCTGCCCCACCTGTTGCAGCAAGCTCTGCTTGGGTACAGCTCAGGAATGCATGTGCTGCTGGCTTCTTTTTTCCTCCATCTTTTCTGCTCTGTGCCCAGCACACATTGATGCTCCAAACCCATTTTGGCAGGCAGAAGCTCCTAACTCACATCTGGTGCTGGCTTTGGGTAGCTTTACCTGCCTCAGGCGTTCTTGTGCTCACATGAAGCGGGCAGCAAGCGGCTGCTTGTTGCTCTCCAAACACATTTGAGTCCTAGTCCAGAAAGTCCTGCTACTTCCGTGCTCTGGGGAGGGGCATCGTGTTTCAGCTTTTAGAGCACAATACAGCCGCTGTGCTGCAACCAGAGTCAAATCTGAGCAGGCTCAGCTCCGTGTGCAGTGCTGGGACTGGTCGGCATGATTCCCTGAGCCACAGCTGACATGGAATTGGGGCTGCTGCTGTTTGGATGCTGAGCAGCAGCTGCTTTTCATGTGGCTGTGAGGCATGGAACATGAGCCATGGCAGGGAATGCCTTGACTGGTTTGGTTTCCTTTCATTCCTTTCTCCCCTTCCTACCTTTCTTTGGAAACCTGTCCTTGCCCCACCATCAGGGCAGACAGACCCCTGCAGGGTTTTTTGAAGCATCCCTAACCCCTGCTCCTGGGCTCCCACACTGGAGCATCCCTGTGGGAAGGGCATGGACCCGGGGCTTGTGTCACACAGGCTCTGGCGGGCTCCTCTCCCTCCCTGGCAAGGTGGGGGCTCCTCGGTTGTGGCTGGTGCATGGAGGAGGCTCTGAGCTCTTTGTTTCACGGTACTGCAAAGCCCCAGGGCTGCAGGAGTGGCTCTTGGGGCTCAGTGTGTCTTTCTGCTGTTCTTTTGGCTATGGTTTTGCTGTTTAAAAATAAATAAGCTGAGGCTTAAGAGCTTAATTAGCTCCAGCATTTTAATACTGACTGGAAAAAAGCAGAGAAAAAGAGAAATGGTAACAGTCAGCAGGAGGCTTTTCTTTCATCTGTGCTTGGGAGAGGTCTGTGTTCCCATGCATGTGTTCACATGCGCTGCCCGTATTTCTGCTGCAGTTTTTTGGTGGAGGCTTTTCTTTCCCAAGCTCCCAGGGGAGGCAGAGGCAGGCGCAGGGCATTGCCAGCGCTCACCCTCCCTTCTCCCACCTGCTCTGTGTGTCCTCCTGGGGACATGAGCAGCTGCATCCCAGCATTGTCATGGCAACCAGTGGGGACGCTTTGGCTCCTCCTGCCGCAGTCCCTCCAGAATGGGATGGGGGAATGCAGAGCCAAAACTGCCCCTTTTTTTTTTGCGTTCCCCTACATCTCCGTTGCAGACAGACTTTGTGCCGTTGCTTGGATTCTTCTATCAAACTGCTTAAGTCTGTAGTTCTGTCTGGAGGATGGAGCTTGGCTGTGTGCTGGGTTATTTCTCCCAACCTTACCCCTTCTTCTGGTCGCTTTTGGAGTTGTGTGAGTGCAGTCCAAATGTTCCCTTTCCAGCAGGTCCATGTGCCCCATAGGAGCAGGGAACAGTCTCTGTGGTGCCATGTTCCAACCCCCCTGTTCCCCCTGCCCCAACTCCAGTGCTGGGGCTGCCACCCCTGTAGGCTCTATCCCATCCCAGTAGTGCTTTGAAGCAGTGCACTGGGAACAGGATGGGGGAATCATTTGCTCCTGAATTGGCTGGGCCCTGCTGCTGGGAAACGCAGCTGAATCACTGGTCCCACTGCTTTAATTCACCCCAAACAGGACAGGGTTCAGGCTTATGTTTTCTGTGTGGTCTTCCCTGGGAAGTTTATACATGGAGGTTTGTGGTGTGGGGTTTTTCCCCCTCTCCCTCTGGCAGGACCCCAAAAAGGTCCAGCAAGCTTGCTGTAAACTACACAGCTTAATGACAAACATGTATCCTAAAGCCCATGGGGAACGAGGAGCAGATCTCAGGCTGAACCTGGTTCCCAGCAGAGCTGGATGCGCAGGAGAGAAGTGAATGTGTGGAACTGTTTTTGACCCCATCAGCAGAGCTCCTGGAGAGGTCTGAGGGCTCTGGTGTAGGGAAGATGAAAGTGGTCTTCATTGCCTACATCAGTTAATTAGTGTTATATTAGTGTTGTATGTATGTGGGGCTGTAAGAGGGGGAAATGTTGGTCTGTAGCTCGTGTTGTGTTCACTGTTCCCAGATCTGTTGCGCTCCAGCACAGTGCTTGTGCCACCCTGAGGTCCATGTTCATGAAGCAGCCTGTGTGCAGCAAGTGATCCGTGTGTGTGTTGTTTCCAGGGAATTTCCTTAGGGAAATTTGGCAGAGGCTCCTAAGGAAGTGTCTGACCCAGAGCCCAACCGTGCTGGCAGCATCTCCATGTCCCTTCCTCTGTGCCCACCATGGCTGCAGGGAGAAGAGTCAGATTTCGTGGGAAGATATAGTAGGGATGACTTCAGAAGCAGAGTCTTCTCTGAACATCACACCAGAGGTGGCAATTCCACACGGCTTCATTTTGCATTTCTCTCTCTTGCCAGCGGTGACATAAATGAGGACACTCTGGAGACAGAAAACGCAGCTGCTGCGGCCGCTGCCGCCTTCACAGCATCCACGCACCTGAAGGAAGCGGTCCTAGGTAGGTCTGAGCTGCAGCCACTGGGGCTCAGCTCCTCGGGGGCTGCTGAGAACCGGGGGGGACCCGCTGCTGCCTGGCAGGGCTGGGGGTGCCACTACATCCCTCTCTGCCATCGGGGGTGCTCTTTGGGGTGCCCAGCACAGGGGATGCTGCTCCGCATCGGGGATGCGCTCCAGGGTTTGGGGAGGGCTGGGTGCTGGTGCTGCTGCTCGCTGGAGCACTGCTGCCCTCTCCTGGTGCAGGACATGTCCCTGCCAGCTCTTGGCTTTTCACCAAGGACAAGAGGTGATGTTGGCTTTCCAGCAGCATTGATTTCAAGCAAAAGTGAATTCGGGGAGCAAGGGCTGTAACCCAGCTGGGGCTGGGAGTGCCTTAAAAAGTTACAGTCACCCACAGTTTGAGTGTATAGTCACCCTAACACCACTGTTCCTTTCGTGGTTATCAAGAATTGGATTTGCAGCCCTGGCTGCTGATTTCTCCCATTTCATGCGTTCAGCTGTGGGAGGATTTATATGAATGTTTCTGTGCTATTTCACCTGAGCAATTTGGGTGGCTGGATGTGGCACGCAAGTGAATTGTGACCGCAAAACCCCGTTCCCACCCATGCCCCTTGTGTGTTACCTACTTGTTTTGATCCCGACCTTCAGCACCGTGTCGGGAGCTGCAGCTCACGTTTCTCTCTGCTCCGTCCCTTCCTCTGTTCCCTGTGAGAAGTGAAGATGGCTGAAGATGAGGACAGCTTGGAAGCAGAGATCGTGTACCCCATCACCTGTGGGGACAGCAAAGCCAACCTCATCTGGAGGAAATTTGTGTGCCCCGGGATCAATGTGAAGTGTGTGCAGGTGAGTGTGGGGCCACGGTGCTGTCCCTGCTTCTGCTTCTGCTCCTGATTGGGAAGGACCCGAGCTCCCTGTGCCCACATCACCCTGTGCCCCATGCTCCGGGTTTGGTGACTCTCTGTGAGCTTCTTTGAGTCAGAACCACATCATGGTAGGAGAGGGAAAAATCTTGGGGCATTGGTGCCTGCTACTTGTCTGCTCAGATGGAGCAAGACCTGGCTGGAAAGATGCTTTCCCCATTTAACTGCTTTACTGCAGAGCTTGAGGAGTTTGGGTGCTTCTGCTCTCTGTTCAGTTTGAGTGAAACTGAGAATTTGTTGAGAAGTTTAGGTAGGGAACGTGCTGAGCAGTGTCTGCTGCGTCCTAGAAGGCTCCTGGTTAAAACCTGCATGGGTGTGGGAGGAGAGCCAGGCTTCATCTCCACGAACACGCAGGGTGTGTTGCCGTACAAGGGCTTTGCAAAGGATGATCCTCTTCCTTCAGAGAAAACATGGCCTTTTACAAAGAGAACAGCTCCCAGTGAGGATAATTGCTTTTGCTGCTGCTTAAAATCAGCGTTCTCTTTGCACTGAAGCTCACGCTACAGTTCCTTATGCATTAATTGTGAGCAGGCACGCTCACCTTAATATCGACTCACATGTGCATGGGGAGGAGACCTGGAGTTGGGAAATCTTTCCTAAGGCTGCCCATAAAGCACTGCTTTGAGCACTGCCTGACTCTGGACGTTGCTTTTTAGCTCAGCTCATGGGTTCAGATCCGGCTGGGTGTGTAGGGCAATAAACAAAGGGGCAGAACAGGCTCCTGGTACAGCAACGCCAACTCCCTGCAGCTGGTTTTCAGTGCAGGCAGGTGTGCTCCAAGAGGGGTCAGAGGTTTCGCTGATAGTGGTGGCTGTGCTCGGTAGCAGGAGGTCAGAGGTGAAACAGGCTTCTCCTTCCTCACTTACACAGGGCTGCGTGCACAGGGCTGCAGGGCTGTGCTGAGGAGCCCACGGGGGCCATGCAGCCCTGCAGGAGCTGGGGCAGTGAGCTGTGCACTGCTGCTCAGGATCACCTACATTAGCCCCGGGTGCTTTGCTGTGCAGGGCGAGCAAGCAGGCTGGGCCTTTAGCAAACTGCTCTGTGCTGCTTGTACCCCAGGCTTTGCCAAGCAGCTGCATGTCTTCGGCTTTGAGCTAGAGGTGGTCTGAATGCAGTTTTCTCAAAGGCGGGGGATGCTTGCCACCCATCTCCTATGCTGATATTTCATGTAAACATGTTGAGCCCTGGCATGAGCTGTCCAGGCATGCCTGGTGTCATCATCTCCAGGGGGCACGTGTTTCTCATTGCTCACTGCACTGACGCTGCGCTTCTCCTCCTGCAGTTCGACGGACACCTCATCAGCCCCAAGGAGTTCGTGCACCTGGCAGGCAAGTCCACGCTGAAGGACTGGAAGCGGGCGATCCGGATGAATGGGATCATGCTCCGGTCAGTCTGCGTGGCAGCAGCTGGGATTTCTGCTTGCTGGGGTGGGACAGAGCCTCCCTTATGGTGGTTGTGTTGCAGAGGGCACCGCTGTGCTGCTCAGCACTGGCCCCAAATGTTGCCCGCCTGATGGCTTTGCATATCCTTGTGGGTAGGGAATAATTTGGGGCAGCAAAAGCCCAGGAGTTTTAGCACTTGAGCTCCCATAAGGTCCTAAGTGTGAGCATTGTAGTGCCTGGTGGTCGGGCTGTGTTGTGTACAGTTCTGTTTGAGCCACAAAGCGTGGTCTGGTCATGAGCTAACGCTCCCGTTGCATCATGGCTGCTTTAGATCAGTTTGTTGGTTTTCTTTTTTTCCCAAGGGCTTATTTAAAGCTTATTTATGGAAGCATTTAACTTCTCCGGCCTCAACTGTCGCAATTAAATTCTTCTGTGTTCTTGAACACCAACCTGAGATGGGTTTGGTAACGCCCACATCTCTGCCTGTAGGCAGCACCTCGCTCCCTGGGGATTGCCAGTGCTTTCCTCAGCCTTTCACAGGGTGACATTGCATCTGCCAGGATCCTTCTGCTTTGATGCACGAGTCTTGTACTCCTAAGCAGCTTCTGCTCCGTGTAGGTTCTGCATAATAGGCTTGTGCCTGGGCAAGGCGGTCCTATGGGAAATAATGTCTGTGTGAGGGATGCGTGATGGGGAGCTTGCAGGCTGCAGGAGGATGCCAGAAGTTCACTTGGCTTTGATCTTCCCAACTTCTTCTTTCGCACACGAGTCTGTATGTGCCGCTGTGAAAAAGAGGAAGGCTGGGTGAGATTCTTCCGTGAGAATTGGGTTTTTTTTTTTTTCCTTTTTCAGTCCTTCCTCCTTGTTTTAGCTGTTCAGGAATATATCCTTCGAAAGCCATCAGCCCGCTGTAGGCACATGCTCTCCCTTCTTCCTTCTGTTCCCACATGGCTGCATTTTGCTGAACCTATTCAGAGCATCCTTGGGCATCCCTCATCTCGCTCCTGGTGCAGTGTGGCAGGGCCGGGGGCTCTGGGGTGTGCAGAGCAGTAATCAGAAGCAGAGTGTGTGAATCTCACCCCATATGCCTTCCTGTGGTGTGGGAGAGAGAGGCTCAGCCCGTTGGCTGGTCCCAGGAGCCAGCAGTGTCCTCACAGTGTGATGGTTTTTCCCCAAATTCTTTCTCTCTTAAGTCATCTTATACTGTTTTCTTTCTTTCAAGTGGAGCTTGAGGAGCTTTAGTCAAACATACCTTTGTTTTGTGGCGTTTACTCTAAAACTTCTGCTGGCTTAGAAAAACAAGATAGTTTATCAGTTTCAACGCTACCATCAAGTCCCCATCCCTGCATGAAATCTGGCCGAGGAACCTCTGCCCCACTCCACACTCAGTGCTGCTTTTGGAGTTAGCATATCAGACCCCCCCTGTGTTTGCTAACAGTGAAGGCTGCAGGTCACGTTGCTTAGGGGGTGAATGGATTATCCACCACGTTCTACTCTGAAGGTTCACCTGCTCTCAAGAAGTGGACATTTCAATAAGTCACCTCCACAGTGGCTGGCATGGAGCGGGCTGTGGTTGCTGTTGTAAGCTACTCTTAGTGAACGCTGCTTGTACGGAGGGGAGAACTTGGCAAGGGGTGCTCAGACCTTTGTCTCTGGCTCATGGTGGTGTGCCCAGCAAACCCCATGGTCATTCATCATGCCTCCTCGTCCTGCTAGCAGACACCGTGCTGGGGGAAGGCAGAAGCAGAGCATGGCTTCTGCTGTCTGCGGGATGCTGAGAAGTGAAGAGGATGCTCCCCGGGACACCGAGGTGTTTGAGGGATGCTCTGCGGGCTGCTCCGTGTGCTGCCTGGGCAGGAGCTGCTCTTCTGGCTGAGCACATCCCTGTGTTTGCTCCCTCTCTTGCAGGAAGATCATGGACTCGGGGGAGCTGGATTTCTACCAGCACACCAAGGTCTGCTCCAACACGTGCCGGAGCACCAAGATCGACCTGACCGGTGCCAGGGTGTCTCTGAGCAGCCAGACCTCCACGGAGTACATCCCTCTCACTCCTGCTTCCGCAGATGGTACGTGCAGCAATTCCTGGCACCTTTGCAGCAGGGGCTTTGAAGGATTAAAGCAGAGCCGGTGCCGCATACCCAACGTCCCTCACGGTTGCCTCTCTACTATATTTTGCTTTGCAGTTTGCTTTTATTCCGCTTTTTTTCCCCCCTTGCACTGTTGCAGGATTTCTCATAGCAGCACTAGGCAGCGTTCTCAGTGCGGAGTGGCAGCCCCTCTCCCCGTTGCTCTGTAATGCTGCATGACCCGAGGAGCTGCCCTTCTGGCACCCTGTCCTGTGTAGCTGGAGCAACTGATCAGTGAGCAAACAGCGGTGGGTGCGTGGTGGGGGCTCTATCCTGGCTGCTGTGTCCTGTGCTGGTCATGGTCCCCAGCAGTGCAGGGTCAGAGCCCTCCCACGCTCTCCCCACCGGGAGCTGACTTCAGCTTGAATAATGAATGGGCTCTCATTGAAGGCTCCTTGGTTGAATTATTTATTGGTTTTGTCTGATGGAAGATTAAAGAGAACCGGGGGGATACAGTGGGTTCTGTATCTGCCCTCGTGCATGTAGTTTATAAAACTGAATTTAAATGACGTTGCAGCTCTGTAGATTTAGCCCCAAATTTAATTTGTCCTATAATTACAGGCAACTATTATTTTGGAAATTATTTCTAAGTACTTCTTTTTCTTAACTCCTTTTGCTGTTGAGAGATAAGAAATGCATCTGTGGGGCAGAGAGCTGCCAGCATGAGTTAATTATGGCCCTGGTTATTAGCTTGCTACTGGGGGATGCCGCAATAAGGACAAAGCCACCGAGGTTTGGTTTTGGTGGGGAAGGAGCCGTCCCCTGCAAGGCTTTGGGACCCCCATGGTGTGCAGGTCTGGCAGATGGCGAGCTGGCCAGAAAGGATGCCAGGAAATCAGGCTTGGAGCTCTGCTCTGAGTAAAAAGGGTGTGTGCAGAGGGGGATGGGAGGAGAGTGCTCTCAGTCTTGTGTAAGGGTTGCAGGAGTAATCCCTTTGGTATTGCACTCCAGTGTGGAAAAAATCAGTCCTGGCGGCACAGCACAGCCCCGTGGCTCCGTGAAAGTGGCCCCACCCAATAAAAAGGGGCAGTTCCAGCAGCGTAGCAAGGAGAGCATCCCTTGGAAACAGCCTGTGAAAAACACAGAGAAAAAATCAGGACTTGGTTTTCTTTTTTTTTTTTTCCTTTTCTGCTATTGGTTGCAGTGAACGGATCCCCAGCTACAATTACCATAGAAACATGTGAGGACGCCGGTGATTGGACCACCAGCATTGGAGGTACGGCTGCATCTGGGCGGAGGCTGGGGGTGATGCAGGAGAAGTGGGGGTGGTGGGGCCAGGGGTCAGGGACAAGGACTGGGGCCTCTTGCTGGAGCTGCCCTGCTCAAACCTCCCGGTGCCAAGCCTGTCTGTCTAACAGCTGCAATGGCTTGAGATGGAGTTGTTTCTAAGCACTGGGATGTCCAAGTGTGCTGTGGCCTTTTGGGGGGCGAAAAAATTAATCAGAGAACCGTGAGTTGTCTTCTGTGGTCCTCTGGTATAATAGGAGCTGGGGAAACAGATGTGGGACTAAGGGCGTTGGGTTCTTGGAAGAGCTGTGCCGTGCCTACTCCCTTGGACCTGTGTGCTGAGTCCTGAGCTGGAGGAGGTGGGCTCCTCTGGCACCGTGTCCTGGCTGCTCTGCATGCTGCAGGATGGGATCCTCCTCCTGAGACGCCCCAAGCGTTTGTGCTGTCTGCCCTTTGGGTACTGTGCACCCACAGACCTGGGGGACCTCACCCTTGCAGGGGGCAGAAGGCACAGAGCACATCACGATCGCTTGGAGGCTTGTTAATGTGCAGCCCCTTTTTTCTGAAGAGCCATGAGAACCCCACTCCCACCTCTGAGGGTTCTGAAGATCTCCCTTTCTCTTCCTCCAGATGACACCTTTGCATTCTGGAAAGGCCTGAGGGATGCAGGTCTTCTGGACGATGTCATCCAGGAGTTCCACCAGGAGCTGCTGGACACCATGCGGGGTTTGCAGCAGCGTGCACAGGACCCCCCCCTGCAGCTGGGTGGTGAGCAGCTGGCGGCCGGTGCTGGGCTGAAGGTGTCCCCTTGTGTGACGCTGGGAGCTGTCATGACTCAGACTTCTTATAATCAGAAACAAAACAGAAAGGAAACTTGTTTCTGCACTTCTAGCTTACCGTCATAAATGCATGCAGATGGCCCTACTTGGTGCAGGTGCAGGAGGGCAGCTCTGAGTGGGGCTGCAGGTGGCCACAGCTCCCTCTGGTTCTCTTGGCCCTAGGGTTCCACTGCTGCCTTTAGGGCTCTGGGCCAGCATGTGGCTCTGGAGCTGGAAGGAATTTAGGCCATTGGAATAACGATGCAGACAGCAACTGCTGTGCCAGGAGGCTTCTTATCAATCCCTGCTAAGTAGGAGAGTGCTGCTTAACCAGCAGTGACCTCCTGCACTTTCTCACGACTTCTCCTCCTGCCCAGCTCCTTGCATTACCCTTGTGCAGGCTTTGGCTGCCTCAGCTGAACACCTTGGCTTTCAGATAACATTCCAAAAAACCAGGTAAAAAGCTATGTTCCTCAAAGACCTATCTCTTTTCTTTCTTTAAGATGCTGTTCTACTGAACAACGTGGTGCAGAACTTCAGGATGCTGGACCTGGTCAAGAAAGTCCTGGCCAGCCACAAGTGCCAGATGGATCGCTCCAGGGAGCAGTACACACGGGATCTGGCAGGTACACTCCTGCAGTTATCCAACAGTGCGGGTTATTTTTGTGTAAGGCAGCAGGTTTGGTGTTAAACTGGTGCTTGTGAGGCCCACGCTGGAGCTGTGGGGATTCTCCATGCGTGCTGACCCCACTCTTCTTGCAGCTCTGGAGCAGCAGTGTGACGAGCACCGGAAGCGTGCCAAGGAGCTGAAGCACAAATCGCAGCACCTCAACAACGTGCTGATGACTCTCACTCCCGTCTCTGTCCCCACGCCTTTAAAACGCCCCCGTCTCACCCGGGCCACGTCCGGACCGGCTGCCATCACCTCCCAGGTCCTGTCCCAGCCGGCGCAGATCGCCGTCACCCCGGCCGTGCCGATGTCCCAGCTCACCAGCCTGCCTCTGGGCAAAGTGGTCTCGACCCTCCCGCCCTCGGTGCTGGGTAAGACCCCAACCCAACCGCCTGCCGCCAGCTCCCCGGCCTCCCCGCTGCTGGGCGGCTACACCGTACTGGCCTCCGCCGGCAACGCCTTCCCCGGTGCGGTGGAAATCCACCCGGACGCTCCCAACGTGACGGTGCTGAGCACCGCAGCAGCGACGGCTCAGGACAGCAGCACGGTGGTGAAGGTGCTCAGCCCTTTCCAGCTGCTGGCGCTGCCGGGGCTCGGTGCCGCCATCCAGAACGTGACACATGTGGGCGGCGGCGGCGGCACGGTGCTCAGCGTGCCCTCCGAGGGTCCCACGGCCGAGCACACCGCTGCCATCGAGGTGACGGCGGTGGCCGATGAAGCGGAGCAGAAGTGAAGGAGAGGGCCCTGCCAGGAGGGGACATTCGTCGCGGCGCTCGGGGGAATGGCCTTGGGTCTGCGTGGTGCAACGAGGGGTGCGGGTTAACGAGGCTCAGGGCGGCTGGAGCTGGGAGCAAGGAGGTGTGCGGGGCAGGCAGCGAGGGGAGGGAGGATGCCCAGAGGAGAAGGGGGAGGGGGCGTGCCCTGCCCTGCTGGGAGGAGGTCTAAAAGAAGAAGAGAAAAAAAAAAAAAAACAAACAAACCAACAAAAAATTAAGGTTAAGTTTTTATAAAGCTTCCCTCCCTGCTCTCTTGGGGTAGTTACTTCACGCTGTGTCTGAGGAGCAGGGTCGGGTGTAGTGTGAGCTTCAGGAGCATGGAGCGCTGAGCCGGCACCGAGCCGGGAGCCTGCAGGCAGCAGTGGTACAAGCGTGGGGCCGCTCGCTGTACCCATCCCACAGCACAGAGGGGACACGGAGCCCGGGGCTGACCCTTGGGTGCAGGCACTGTGAGTGGGTGGCCCAGGTCAGAGCGAGGAGGAGCCCAGGTTGTGATTCCCCAGAGAACAGAGGAACCCAGAGGGCCGGGAAGAGCTGCAACTTCTGGGGTTTTAGGGTCTCTTTTCTACTTTTCTCAAAAAAAAAAAATCCGTTTTTAGGATTTTTTTTTTTTTTTAATTAAAGGCTGTGAGCACATTACTAGAATAAGGCAGAATGGGGGGGGGGAGGGGCTGGGTGCAGAGCGAGGAGCTGAGCAGCAGCCCCGTGCCCAGCGTCCTGCTGGGTGCTGGCATCCATCACCCGCTGCAGGAGGATGCTCTGCAGGAGCGGGGCTCTGGCCTCGAGCCGGACCCGGTGTCTGGGTGCTGGGAGGAGCTGGGTGCCTGAGGTGTGGGTTTTCTATGAACTCGATCTGGCAGCAGCAATGACAGGTCGCTTCTACCAGCTAATAAATGGTTTTGGTTTCTTTTTTTCTGAAAGAGATTTGCTGGCTTCTTGTGTTTCTGTGTCTGATCCTGACTGGGGCAGTTGTTTAAACTGAAAAGACAAGTTCCCGGGTCTGTAAATACCCAGATATCTATATATGCTGTGCTCGCTACCATCCACGCGTCAGCTGGGAGGAGGAGTGGTTCTTCCCTCCAGGTGTGAGCTGTTTGCTTTCCTGTGCCCTGACCCAGGACCACAGCCCCATGAGGAGGCTGATGTGTTCTGCTAATCAGAGGCTCTCCCTTCCCAGGGCTGCTAGCCATTAACTTCACACTGTGATTTCTTCCTCCCTCTCTCTGTACTTGGGACGCCATCAATAGAGCAGACCAAGGGAACGCAAAGGGGTGTGACTGCCCCCAGTCTCTGCCTGCCCTGCCGTGTGAGCATCCCCTCCTTTCCACCAAAGCCCTCCAAGCCCGGCGTGCTGTGCCCTGCAAAGTGGCCCTTCCCAGGGATAAAGCAACGAAAGCTCTGCAGGAGGACTCGGGCTGGTGCAGTTCTCCATCCCATTGCAGCAGTGGTTGCACTGTGGGCACGGGGTGCAGCTGCAGTGCTCCAGCCCTGTAACATGCTCTGCTCCGGGGCAGAGCTGCCACGTGTCACCATGCTGTCCCCAGTGGAGGTGTCCGTCTATTCTGCAGAAGCAACCCATGCAGCAGAGCCCCTTCCATGGGAGCCCCGTCTCCCCGCAGCCCCATGGTGTTTCCCCACTGCTGCTCTGTGCAGGCAACGCCCGGAATGGTGCCTCGGTGCCCGTGGCAGGGATGGGTTTGGGACTCCACGAGTAGAAAAAATGGGCGAGTTGCGTATGACGGCATCGCAGAAATTTGTAAACAGAAATAATAACACAGCTCATTGCCCTGGGGCTATGTGCACCGAGGATGCACCCATTAGGATGCGAGCAACACGCCCGAGGTTAAGGTCCCGTGGCGCTGCATTGCTTTCTATTCTGGTTCTTCGGTGCCGTGTGCAGCAGCGGTGAACCGCCACTCATGGGTGTGTGCCTTGGAGGAAGGCATTTTTTTGCCTTTTGCTCAGTGGCACTGGACCGGGGGTTCTGCTGCAGCCCCGCGGTTCTGTGTGGGTGGGGAGGCACGCCGGGCACAGCCGCTGTTTGTTTTCCCCTCCCAGTTCTCATAGAGCAGCACACGGAGCTCAGCCTGCTCCCGCCCGGCTGCTGCCGTGGTCTCCAGGCGCTGCCGCGGTGCTGCAGGTGCACAGATGCTCCAGCCCCATAGGGACCCCCATGGGCAATGAGTGCCGAGCAGTGAGCGCAGGTTGAGCGCAGGGCTCCTAGATGCCAGGGACAGCTGGTGATTCCCCGTCCCCCACCTTCCCCACCTCCCGCTTCCTCCGGCAGGAGGAATGGAAACCGAAACTGGGCACTTACAGCTGGATTTGTCGGTCTGAAATGAGCAAACGCCGGGTTTCGGCACACCCCCACCGCCGGTGCCGTGACGATGATGCAGCTTCTCCTCCTCACGCAGCTCCTCCTGCGTGCTGGGTAACAGCCACGCTCCTGCTCCTCACCCCCCCGCGCCGCGAGCACGACCCGCCGTTTGCAGAACGCTTTGTGGAATGCTGCTATCTTCCCCCGCTCGGACCTTCGGAGCTGCAGCGTTATGGCAAAGATCCCACCCGTAAAATAAGAGCGAGCCCTCAGCGCTCCGTGTGAGCCCGTCGCCGCCTGCGTTGTGCAGGGGAGGCTTTGTTGGTGTTTTGTGGTTGCGGTGCTTTACTGCTGAGCGATAGCACCCGGCCCAGCACCGACTGGAGGGGGATCTGTGCCCACGGGCGGCACTGCTGCCCAGCATCCCAGTGTCTGTGCCCGCTCTGTGCTCAGATGATCCCTTCCTCAGCCCTTTGGTTGCATTCTCATGGGGAAAAAGGACTGGACCCGGCCCCAGGGTGACTCCACACCACCCCAACCTACAGTGCTCCCGATGAGGAAGAGGCCGCCGGGCTCAGTCTAAGCCTGGGATGGCAGCGGGGTCATGTCCTGGGCCATCTGCCCTTTGCTGACAAAGCACCACGCAGAGCGTGGCCCTGTGGCCATAGCCCCACTGCCATCATGCCATGGGGCTGGCGGGGAGCATGGTTTCGGTGCACAGACCAGAGCTCCCCGCGGGTGGCTGATGGGCCACGACCCACTGCTTGGGTTGGGTCGGGTCCAGCTCCGCGCTGCGGGGCCTGGAGGCAGCGAGCATCACTCCCCTCCTCCCCATCCTTGTTGACAAACACCAGGAACTGCTCTCTGTCCTTCCTTCCCCATCTGCTCCCGCTGCCTGCGAGCTGCCCGCCGGCTCCTCTGCACTTCCTCCTGCTGCTTGTCCTGTGGATGAGCTTTCCTTCCGCTCACCCACGATGGTTTTGCATCTTGCAAAGACTCGTAACCCTGCTGCCAGCACCGAGCCTCTCTCCTGTCCCCGTGCCCTTTCCCAGCTGCTCACATCTGGAGGAGCCTTAGTGCTGCCCAATTGCTTTCCAGAACGTGCAGGATGTTGGCATGGAGATAGATAACTTTATTAGGTGGGAACGCTGAGGCTGCAGAGCTCTGAGTGCGGTGCCCGCGCTGTCCCTTTGTCCGGGCGGTGACACAATGCACAGCTGCACCCCTGCAGCTCGCTGGGGGCTGCCACGCTCTGGGAACCCTCCTGGCGAACCCCACTGGCCTTTCCATGGGTTTGTGTGTTTTTGGGGTGTCGACAGGCTGCAGTGCCAGCAGCGCAGGCTGCTCAGTTATCTGTGCATCCCATTGTAACGGGGCACTGCCCTGGGCGGGGGCTTGTGGTTCTGCGAGCGAGCTGGGAAGGGGCAAAGGAAACAGGGGAGGGATAAAACCGGGACGGGTGGGGGAGGGGCACGGCTGGAGGCCGAGGAGCTCCCAAACGGCTGTTGCCGAGTGCGGGTGGTGATGTTTGCACGGTGCCATGCCTGCTCTTGGCTCCGTGTGCACTCGCTTCTGGGGGTGGATTGATATACACATTTTTTTTCTTTTCCGGTTCGAGTTTGAACTTTCCATAGCTGGCTGCACCTCTTCAGGCAGGGAAAGGAATGGAAAACGAAACTGATGATGAACAGAAAGGAAACGGAGCAAACCCGGCCCCTCCCGGAAGCCCTTTTAAAGCCCAGACCGCCAGGTCCGCTCGTGCCCTGTGCTGGCCGGGCTGCAGCGCTGAGCCCCCCGCGGCACTTCGCCGTTCGCTTCGGTCTCGGCCGGAGGCGGCGGACAGCGGAGCGGTGAGGGGCGGGGAGCGGCCCCGACGGTGCGGGGATGGGGTGCGGGGCCGTGCGGGGTTGGGGTGCGGGGCCGTGCGGGGGGACAGCGTACCCCGACCCTCAGGAGCGAGGACGGAACGGGGAACTCCAACCGGGAATGGGGGAAGAGCCGCCCTCTTGCTCGGTGCCCCGGGCGGGCAGCGCCTGTCGGACCCTCGGACCCACCGCCCCCGCGCATCACCCTCCGGTGTGTCCCCTCCCGGTGCCGGTCCCGCCCGGTACCGTGCATTTCCGCCCACCTCGCCCCCCCGGTGCGTCACTCTCCGGTGCCGCCCGGTCCCCGCGCATCCCCCCTCCCCCCCGGTTCCCCGCGCTCCGGTGCCGCTGCCGGTGTCGGCTCCCCCCGGTGCCGGCGGGAGGAGCGGGGCGGGGCGGGGCCGCCGTGATGCAATTTCCGCGAAATCTGGCCCCGGTTTGAATGCGAGGAGGCCCCAGAAAAGAAACCACAGACAGATGCAAAGGGTCATTCCCGGGAGTAACTGCGGTGAGAGCGGTGCGGGTCCGGAGACGCGGGGTGAGGCGCGGTGCGGTGCGCGGGGTGCTGCGGCGCGTTAGGACCCGGCGGGCACCGGGTGCACCGGGTGCTGCAGGGCATCGGGCTCCATGGAATGCAGCACGGCCCGGGGTGGCCGTGGGGTGCTGTGGGGTCCCGCGTGGCACCGGGCGCTCTGGGGTGATGCACGGCGCACACCTCGCCCAGCGCTTTTGGCTCCCAGCATCGATCGGTGGGGTCGGCGCTGGGAGAGAAGGGGATGAGGCTGCAGGGGACCGCTGTCGGGGTGCAAAGTCCCGGGCTGCGCAGTGGGGAGCTCCCGGCCGGCGGGGCGCTGGGTGCCACCCCAGGAGAGCAGCCCCCGGCCCCTCTCCCCTCCCCGCTGCTCTCCTGAGCTTTGAGGACACGGTCTGAACTTTTCCAACTCGGAGAAGGCAAAAGCAAGAGCTGCGGTTGCCACTGTGCGCTGGCGCTTTGCAGCACGGGGGTAGGAGAACCGTGCTGGCTCCCCGAGCCCTACGCTGTCACACAGCAGGGACCGAAATAGAGGGACGGGAGCGGGTCCCCAGGGTGCCCTCATTGCTGCGGGGACGTGCAGCCCCGGCGCTCTGCCCCACGCCGCTTGGCTCACAGCAGCGGGACGCGTTGCCCAATCTTCCGTCAATAATTAACGAAGGCAAAGTCTGACAAAAAGCCGCCCTCTTCCCCCAGCTGCTCTCCAGCGTGGCAGGGCGGGGAGGGCAGAGGGGTGCGCAGCTGCGTCCGTGTGTTCTTCTGCTCACCATTGCCGGGGAAATACGGTTGTCCCACTGGGAACAGCCCCCCCGGAGGACGATGCTCGGGCGCAGCGAGCCACAGCCCTGCCCCAAAGCGTGTGTCCTCCTGAGCACGGGGAAATGCCGTCGGTGAGGTGCTGACTTGGTTCGGACTGGTTTCAGACTTGGGCGCACATGTCCGTGTTGGTGAGGGTACGGCCAGCTGGGACTGAGGCGGATGCTCGTGCTGGTGGGGCTGGAGTGGGGACACAAAGCCCCCGGTGCTGTGAGCAGCTCGTTGCACCCTTCAGCGGGATGAGTGGCTTGAATTGCCAGCCCGTGCTTTTCGAGGCTCGTATGAGGAGGGGGCTGTTTGGAAAACACACCAAATCCGACCTGCAGATTGCAGGGATACGTGTGTGCCTCTTGACCAGCTGCCATGTGGTCCCTGGGCCACATGGATTTTGCCCTGTTGACATCAGAGCCTTATCATGGTGAGGACGGCTGCACTACGGGACAGCCTCTCTGAGCTCCCTGATGCTCTGCATCTCTCTGCCACCTCTGTTTGGATTTCAAAAGCTCCTGCAGCTTTTTTTTTTCCCCCTTTTTCCTCTCTGTTCCACTCTAAGAGGAAGAAAACTGGAGTTTGGCTTTAATGCTGGTGCCGCACGGAGACCTTAAGAGGAGCATGCACTTCCCTTTCCTCTTCCCTCCTACTCACAGACCCAGACAGCGAGCGTGCTGAAAACCACATGCTTTCTTAAACCAATAAACAATGGCAAAATTGACCCTTTAAAGACAGAGTATTTCCCTGTGCCTTTTTCAAGCCAAGACATCCCACCCTTGGCATGGATTCCAGCGCTGCCCCTGACCCCAGAGTCTCCCACCTGCAGGAGCTGAAGCTCCCTGATGTTGCCTGGGAGCTTGGCACCACTGTGGGGCCATGGAGAGCCCTGGGGATGGGGCAGCCCTGGCTCCGTGCTCCCCTCGGGGCTGCTCTTAGCACTGGAGCTAGAGGCACATCCAGCAGCTCGGCAGGGTTTTGGGACCGGGTACCTGCGGGACACGGCACACGGGTGTTGCTGTACGAGCAAGTCCAGCGTGGTCCCTGCAGATTGTGTAGATTTGGACCATTCGTGCAGCCCTGCATCCTGCTGCCAGCCCTGCTCACCGCCTCAGCACCCCAGAGGCGGGGAAAGGATTCTTGATGAAAAGTATTTGTGCTGAAGCAGGGCAAAGTTGGGCTCGTTGCTTTGCTGTTTGTAGGACCACAGCCGTAACTACTGACTGGCTGAGAGCTGCTCCTTCAGGGCTGTGGGTTGGGAGCATGAGGCGGACGCTGAGCACGAGGCTGGTGGTTCTGCTTGGTGGCATGCCTGCCCCAGTCTGCCCGAGCATCGTGTCCCAGCCAGCTGCTGCACCTCCGCACCCCAAAAGCCCCACAGCATCCTTGCTGGGGATGCTCCCTGCCCCTGGTTGCCCAGGAAACAGCTCGTGGATGCTCTTGCCTGTGGCACAGAGCACTGAGTCACCGTCCCCACATCTGAAGCCGCAATGTCTGCAGCCGGATGTTTACTGGCCGAGCGTGCCCTGCTCCTGCCCTCGGCTGCTGAGGCTGGGGAGGAAGGAGGGCGGTTGCCGTGTGGATTAATCCCAACTAATCTCGCAAGCCACGGGGAGGAAGGTTGGGGGCTCGGGCTGGAGTTGCTCTGCTTGGCGTGGCGGTGCCCCAGCGTGACCCAGGGAGGGGAACAGAGCAGGAAATAGAAAGGGAAGACTGTTGGGAGTGTGCAGAGCCGGGGGAGGCGCTGAAAGCTGGAAGAGGAAGTGGGATTGTCGGGCTCTGCTCCGGGAGGAGGTCGGTGGCCACCGCAGTCCCTGCTCACGCCGTGCCATGCTGCTGGTTGTTCCTTGGGGCGTGTGGAAGGTCCGCAGCCTGCGATGTGCAAGGGCTGTGCTCAGCCTCCCCAGTGCCCAGTGGGTTGGCAGCTTGCTCCCTGCATTGTATGGACCTCAGGGACCCACAGCCGCCCAGTGCTTTGAGAGCAGACGCCAAGTGCTCAGGCGCTGCGGGCAAGTGTGGCTCTGGCTGAATTTTGCTGCTCAGCCAGGAAGCATGACAGCAGCGTCCCGGCACAGCGAAGAGCCCCACTTAGCTTCCTGCTAAGTCACTTGTTGTTTGTTTCTTTGTCAGGCTTTGTGGGCTCGCACCAATGGCCTGTGGGTACGTAGCCAGCTAGCACCACTTTGCAGAAACTTCCCCGCAGCACCACCATGCCAAATGCCAAGGGCTCCGCTGTGCCGCTGGGCAGCCTGCAGCGCCAGCTGGAGCTGCTGCTGGTCTGCTCCAAGTGCAGCGTGAGGGAGGATGAGATCACCTACCACCCGCGCCCAGTGGAGCACAAGTGCATGCATGAGATCCTGCTGGCCCGTTGCCGCAGCCGGCATGGTGTGGCTTGGAGGAAGGTGTCCCGGCGGCCGGGCTTCCCAAACCCGGCACGCTATGCCGTCTGCAGGTATTACAGGCTGGGCTTGGGCTGCAGCAAGCATGGCAACCACTGCACCTTCGCCTGGAGCCCGGAGGAGGCCCTTGTGTGGAACTTTGAGCGGGAACATAATCTGGAGCGGCGCAGGCTGAAGGCGGCGGTGCTGGTGGCGCAACTGGGGGGCAGCTCCAGCACCGAGCCCCTCAGTGCCTGCAGCGAGATCCTGAGCGAGTTCGGGGGGCAGTTCCAGGAGATCTGCAGGCTCTGCTTTTTCGGCTGCCCGCAGCGCATCTCAGCAGTCGGCCACGGGCGGCTGTGCGAGTCGCACCGCATCTGGGACCCGCTTCTGGTGCACGTGGTGGCCGACAGCCGCCACAAGAAGCAGTACACTGCCATCCGGCCCTGCCCCGAGTTCATGGTCACCTTCAGCTACTGCCGCTTCGTCTCCAAGGGGCAGCCGTGCCGGCACGGTGCGCAGCGCTGCCAGTACGCGCACAGCGACGTGGAGATGGCCGTCTGGGAGGCTGAGAAGGAGCATGGCCTGGCACGCTCCGACCTACTGCCGGCACCAGAGCCGTGCGTGGAGAATGGCAAACCCTCAGCACCCGCCCCAGTGCAATTCTACTGCCGGCTGTGCCTGGTGACCTTCAGCTCACAGGAGAGCTTTGAGAACCACTGCTCCTCCGTGGAGCACGCGCAGATGCTGTCGGTTGACACCTCCGTGCAGTGGGTGTACCGCGCTCCACCACTTGGGCTCAGCACCTTCAAGCTGTGCAGCAGGTAAGGGGCTGGGCGGCAGCGCGGGCAGCGTGGGTTCCAGTTGCGGGTGGCAGCTGGGACGGCTCTCTCCCGACAGAGCGGAGGTGTGCGAGATGGGGGACAGCTGCACCAAGGCTCACTCCAGCGAGGAGCTGCAGGAGTGGATCCAGAGGGTGAAGGTTGCCGCCAAGAAGAAGAAGCAGGCCATAAAGGAAGGGCTGGTGTCCTACCAGGACCGGCTCATTGCCGAATATCAGACGTGCTCCAACGAAGTGCTGATTGTAAGTCGTGGGCTGTAGGGTGGGAGCAGTAGCCCCATACATCTCCTGAGGTGTGAGAAGCATCTGGTGTGGGAAGGGAGCCTGTGGTTTGCAATGGCCTCATTGCCAGAGTTGGGCTTGGGAAGGGAGTTCGTGCTTCCCAACGGCCTCGTGACTGTAGCTGGGTGAGATACAGAAAGGCAGGCATCATCCCTACATCTTCACCCCATCCAGACAGCAGCCAAGCACCAACAGCCTGCTCTGGATGCCCAAACTTGCTGTTCTACCCTGAGGCCTTTCATTTCCCAGGGCTGGGAATGATGAGCAGGAATGCTTATGGATGATCCTGCCTGGGGGATGGGTAGAAAAAGGTGGAAATGGTGCCACGGTGTGATCTATGGGTTTTTTCCCTCATTCTTCTCTTCTCATGCCTCTCCCACAGATGTCTGAGTATGTTGAGGGCATTAACGTGGTGTGCCAGGAGCCCCTGGATGTGCACTCGGAGGACAGGCAGTTGAAGTACCGGTGGAAGTTCAAGGTTCACTCCCAGGTAACCCCAGCCCTGTGCGATGGGATTTGGGGAGATCAGAATGAGGACATGTTGGTAGTGCTCTCAGCACCTCTGTGTAATGTCAAAAATAAGAAGACCCAGCCATGCTCCTGCGCTGGGTCTCGTGGGTGTCAGGAGCAAGAGTATGGGTCTAGTTGGCCTCTGCCAACTGAAGAGATCTCTGGTTTATGGCAGACTATTTTAATTGCCGTAAAACTGAAACGTGAGGTTCTTAAAAGCTGAAAGGAGTTTTCGCTGGGGTTTGCATGAGGTGAATGTCAAGAACGCCTGGCATTGGTTCTTGCAGCAGCTTTCGGGGGGAATGGCTGCTGGAGGACCTCATGCCCCCCTGTCTCCCCCCGGCAGAAGCCCCTGCAGCACGTGGCACTGCTGAAGCGAGAACCCGGAGCCAACTTCTACCTGTCGGGGAATGGGCTGGCGCGGGGCCTGCACTACCTCCGGGGCGAGCACGTGGCCAAGCTGCCGTCCAACCCGCCCGCAGTGCAGGTGGAGGTCTCCTTGGAGTGCTGCACGCTGGGCGTCTTCGAGCAGTGGGTGGTGTTCGATTTCGGCAGCCGCCCCGTCCTCATGAAGAAGCTGAAGGTGAGGGTGGGCCGGCGGGAGGCTCCCCAGCGCGTCCCCGCTGGCAGGAGGAGCGGCCGCACTGTGGACTTTGTGCGGTGGAATCGAGGCAATCGCGTCATCGTTCCCAGCGTGGTG
Organism: Numida meleagris; assembly: GCF_002078875.1. NCBI lineage: Eukaryota > Metazoa > Chordata > Aves > Galliformes > Numididae > Numida > Numida meleagris. The sequence continues at coordinate 9,572,240 of NC_034427.1, forward strand.
AGGACCAGCGAGGACATGGATCTGTTGGCCAAGTACAAGCCCGCTGCTCTCTCCCTGGACTCCCAGCGCGAGGGCGGTGCGAGCGCTGTCATCACCCGCCTCAACTACCGCGAGAGGATGCACAGCTTCCTCTTCCGCGAGGAAGAAGCCGAGCAGGCCCTGGTTGCCAAGTAAGTGCCAGGTGTGGATCCGAAGGGGTTCCTCCCATTGAACCGCGGACCCATTGCTATCCCTGCCCTTGCAGCCATGCTGGTGGTGAAGCTGCCGTCTCTTCTGGGTTGGGTCTCTAAGACCTTCCCAGACTGATGGAAAGCTGCCAAGAGATGGCTTGCTGGGGAATGATAGGAGGAGAAGGGCTGTGTCTCGTGCCGTGGCTGTGGATTAGCTAGAAGCAGGTGGCAATCTCCCCTCTGCAGTGGGGAGGGCGGTCACTAATGAGCTGATTGGCCAGTTCTCTGCTGTTAATTTGGTTGTTTCTTTCTTCCAGACTCAACCTGCGGGTCCTCATCTTGCTGACCCCCATGATGCAAAGCCTCTCCATGGGGATGAAGTTCGCCCAGGCTGGCGAGCTGTTTGCTGAAGTGCCTACCCCTTATAACCTCTCACCAGACACGGATGAGGGATATCTGCTGAACAGGTCCGTGCCCACAGCTTTCCTGGCACTTGACCCACCTGTAGACAATCGAGTTTATGAGGTTAGCGTGGAGAATAAAGCTACCACGGAGAAGACAATCTGGCTACAGATACCAAAGAGATGTTGCTCAGAGCTGAACTTGCAGCCACAAACCTCCCACAGTGTGGAGATTCAGTTCCAAATCGACCAGCTGCTGTTCCGGCAGTGGCACCAGGCTGTTGACCGCCTGCTGGACGAGAGGCTGGTCCTACCTGATGTTGCCAGTTGCTCTATCCCCTGCTGCCTCCAACAGCCAGAGACAGGGAACAGCAAGCAGAAACTGGCCATCTCCTTCATCACTGGCCAGGCAACCAGCAGGCGGCAGGTCCCACCTCTTCTCATCTACGGGCCATTCGGCACAGGCAAGACGTTCACGTTGGCCATGGCCACCCTGGAGATCATCAGGCAGCCCAACACGCGGGTGCTGATCTGCACTCACACCAACAGGTTAGCAGGGGGCGAGGGAAGAAGCAACGGGAGTTGTGGCCAGGTTCCTGCGCTGGGTATTGATCGTCCAGTGCAATGAGAGGGAGCCAGAGTCTGAGAGGGAGCTGAGCTGGCCTTTTTTCAGTTTGCTTTTCAATGACTTGTTTAAATAAATAATTCATTTTTATTTAATATGTCTCAAACTGCTTTGGCACTCCTGCCAGGAGGAAGCCTGGCATGGATGGAAGTGTTTGCGGACGAGGTAGCATATTCCTGCTTTGTTATTAAATGGGGATGTTGAGACCATATTTCTTCCTAGCCTTAAATGTGTACTGGAAGAACTGGAAGGGAGCCTGGAAATGCTCTGTGCACATGTCAATGTTTTGACTTCTCCAGGAAAATTATAGGGAAAGGGAAATGCAGATCTGATTGCTGTTGAGTCTGCCTTGAGAGAATCCAAGACTGTTAAAATTAGAGCAGTTATGCTGAGAAGAGTGTCTACATCCCATCGTGCAGGCTGTTACTGCCTTAGTTTTTCATGTATAATGAATAGGTGACGCCTAATCTTAGCCTGTTTCAGGCTGATTGCACTGAAGCTTCTGTAATGCATCATCTGCATGGGCTGGGGGTGCCAGGAGGTCAGCAGAGGAAGGGATTTGGACCTAGTGAAGCAGGGCCACAGATGCTACTGGGCACGTTGCATTTCAAATGATTTCTCCATGTGAGCACTGAGTGATGCCCAAGTCTCAAGTACCAACCTCATATTTTTAAACCATGCTTTCACAATATAGTTGGACTTAATGGCTGAGTAGACACTGGCTTCTTTGGACATCTGTGTATATCTCTTGAGAAGGGTGTGTTGTCAGCCAAAGCTGGGGGAGATTTTGGCTGCTTGGTGGTGAGTGATCAAAGAAGACATTGGTCTTCATGGTCAGAACATCAGGAATACCACCTACAGTCCCTTGATAGTTTCCCCTTTTGTTCCTCTCTAGTGCTGCTGACATCTACATCCGGGAGTATTTCCACAAGTATGTGATCAGTGGGCATCCGTGGGCTGTTCCGTTGAGGATTATATCCACTGACCGCCCCATCAACCTGACTGACCCCACCACTCAGATGTACTGCTGCCTCACTAAAGACCAGCGCTCCTTCCGCCACCCCACACAGGAGGAGATTGACCAGCACCAAATCATTATTACTACCTCCATGTTATCCAAGAACCTGAAGGTTTCCCCAGGGTACTTCACCCACATCATGATCGATGAGGCTGCTCAGATGCTGGAATGCGAAGCTTTGATTCCACTCTCCTATGCCACTTTTGAGACCCGGATTGTCCTCGCTGGGGACCACATGCAGATAACCCCTAAGCTGTTCTGTGTTGGGGATGGGCAGTCTGCGGATCACACCCTATTAAACAGACTCTTTCAGTTTTACCAGAAAGAGAAGCACGAAGTGGCCATGAAGAGCAGGATCATCTTCAATGAGAATTATCGTTCCACTGCAGGCATCATTGAGTTCGTCTCCAAGCACTTCTACATTGGCAAAGGCAATGCTATCCATGCCAGTGGGAACATTCCACCCCACCCTGAAATCTACCCGCTCATGTTCTGCCATGTGCCTGGCGTGGCCGAAAGGGATATGTCCATGATTTCTTGGCACAATGCTTCTGAGATAACGCAAGTGATTGAGAAAGTGGAGGAGATATATCAGAGGTGGCCCCATGAGTGGGGTGCTCAAGATCTGAAGAGGATCTGTGTGGTCTCCCATGGGATTCAGGTATGTAGGAGAATGTTTTCCCTTGCTGAAGCAGTAGATATGCACCACTGACTGAGTAACCTTATCGACAGATGGGGGACCTTGGAGCTTAGGGGCTGGTGTTCCTGAGCTGAAAATGTGTTCAGTTGTGCCTCTTCCTTTCTTACCAGGTTTCTGCAATAAGACATGAGCTGAGGAAGAAGCAACTACCAGACGTGGTGGTAGAAAACTACGAAAACTTGCCAGGTTTGTGTCCTGTGCAATAGCTAGTAATGTCTGGTTGCATTTTGAGGTCTCCTGCTTGCTAGGGAGGACTTTCCCAGTCAAGTTCATGGACAGGAGAGTCTATTGCAGCTGCAGCCACTGTGTAATGTGCAGGGGGAGGGGACACTGGGTAGTTAGCAGATCATCTTAATGTTGTCCTTGCTGAAATGCTTGAGGGAGAGCTGATGAAGCAAATGGCTCATTATGGGCACTCACCCATGGCTGGATGGCAGGGTGCTCTGCCTTTCCTTGCAGTGTCTGCCATACAGCATTTTGCACATCTCTTGTTCTGGATACCCAGGCTAGCTAATGCTCATCTGGTGAGTGCTCATCCATGCATTTCCCTGCAAACACCCTGGCTGCTCTCATGGCAAAATGTCTCTTGGGCAGAGTGATGTGGGGCTGCCAGCAGAGCTCCGCTGACCTTCCCCATGGCTCCCCACTGCTGCAACCCATGTAGTGCTGATGAGGAGGAAGCACCTAGAAACCCTTTGGCTGATTTCCATTCCCTTCTTGTTGGTAACTCTTTGATTTCATCCTTGCCTTAGTGAATAAGAATTCACACTGAATTAAAGCTGCACCCAGTTGTCAACTCCTTTCAAACTTGTGGATGTTGCTGGGAAGGAGGGTGGGGACCCTGTAAGTGCAATCCCAGAGACAGTGTGTGTGAATCATGTGAAGTCCCAGGTACCCCCAGGGGATGCCAGCGGAAGGGAACTGAAACCAGCATGCCCTGTGGGTGCCAATTGAAGCAAAACAGGAGAACAGTTTGCTGAAGGAGGAGTCCGATGTTCTTGATGATGAGAGAGGGATAGGGCTGGTTTTGTCCTTTACGTGACTCTTTGTGACTCATCCATGTTTTTATTAATACTGTTTTCTATTGTACAGCCAGGACTCCTTGTGGTGAGAATAACTGACCCCTGGGGTGTGTTCCTGATCTCTACACTCTTTACCATCTCTTAGCTCAGAAATCACAGGGTGCCTCCTGCTGTTTGCTATCTGCCGTGCTGGCAGCGCTGTCCTTGAGAGTAGAGGGACACTTCTGAAAGGGGCACTGCCCTGTCCCTGCCACTGCTTCGGTGCCCGACCTTTCCCCTGCCTTCACAGTGCATGGGTGGTGGTGATTTCGCATCATAGAATGGCTTGGGTTGGAAGGGACCTCAAAGATCATCTCGTTCCAACCCCTCACTTGATGGCATCCATCCCAGTTTGTGGCTGTTGCAGTCCCAGAAAGCTTTCCTATGCTGAGTGATTTCTCCCTTGTCTCCTCCGGTGCAGGCCGCGAGTTCCGGGTCATCATCATCAGCACAGTCCACACCAGTGAGAGCCTGCGTGTCTCGGCCTCCCACAACCTTGAGTTCTTCAACGAAGCCAGAGTGCTCAACACCATCATGACGAGGGCTCAGTCACAGGTCATTGCGGTGGGGGATGCGGTGGCCTTGTGCTCCCACGGCCAGTGCTGCAAGGTGTGGAAGCGCTTCATCCAGGAGTGCATCGAGAAGGGGAGCGTCTCCCCGGCGAACCTGACCATGGCACATATCAAACAGGCAGCGTGTGACAAGGAGAGCTGGTGCAGGAGGAGCCCGGAGGGCAATGACGAGGACAGCGACACAGATTCCTGGAGCTCTGAGACCGACAGCATGAATCCTGACGATCCCATCCTCCAGGAGCTCTTAGATGAGAGCAAGAACATGCTGGTAACAGTGTCTGAAGAAGGGCTGCTCAATGTGAAGTCTGAGGCTTCAAACCAGTGGGAAGACAGGCGGGAATACGTCAGCTTCTCGTCTCAGGTGATGCAGGAATATCTGCACAGGCACCCCAAAATGTACAAGAGGTGTGAGCTGGTCAAAGAAGGGTTTGACAAAGCTTCAGCCTTTCCCCTTGACGACTCCCCTGCGGTTACCATTCAGATCAAAGGCAGAGTGCACTGTGGGACGGCCTTCACCGGCGACGAAGTGCTTGTGGAAATCCTGCAGAACAGCACGGCTGACAGCGGCGGCCTGCGGTCCCAGGGGAAGGTGGTGGGCATCCTGAAGCGTGCCGAGAGAGAGCGCACCTTCATCTGCACGATGGATGAGTTCGATCCCCGGGTGATGATACCTATTGATCCCACTGTCACCAAAATATTTGTCCCGGGGCTGAAAGAGAAACCTAATGTCATTCCCATCCGCAAGCTTGTCAATGGGAAGTACAAAGTGGTCAGCTGCAAGAAGATCAACCAGGACACGAGGAGATGCCAGATCTTCTCTGTCCAGATCATCGCCTGGCGGGAGGGTTTCTACTACCCTTTGGGGATAGTGACTGAGATTTTGCATGTGGCTTTGACTTTGGAAGAAGGCTTAAAGATTCTCAACTTAGAGTACGGCTTGGAGAGGAAATACCCAGCTGTCGTTACCAAGGAGTTAGCCAAATACAACACCTCCAGCAAACCAAACCCCAGCAAGGAAAACCTGAGGGACTGTCGGAGTTACCTGACCTTCACTGTCGATCCTCAAGGTGCGACGGACCTGGATGACGCTGTCAGCGTCAGAGACCTTGGACATCACTATGAGATTGGGATCCACATTGCAGATGTGGCCAGCATCATCCCCAAGGGCAGTGCTGTGGACCTGGAAGCAAAGAAGCGAGGTGCCAGCTACTACTCTCCTGAGCAGGAGCCGGTGCACATGCTCCCACCCCACATTAGCAACGACATCTGCAGCCTTCTGCCACAGAAGGACCGTCGTGTGATCTCCCTGTTTGTCACCGTAGAAAAAAAGACTGACAAGGTGACTGAGGGAATCTTCACCCTCTCTGTGATCCGCTCGGACTGGCAGCTGTCCTATGAAGAAGCAGAGCTCTGCATTCAGGACCGCTACCGGGGAGGTGCAGATGCACTTCGTTTCGATACCCTGGAGGACTGCCTCGCTGTGGCTTATCACTTTTCCAGGATCCACAGGAAGTCTCGGCTGCAGGAGGACTGCTTCTATGATCAGCTGGATGAGGGAAGCTCCCCAGGCAACAGGGGGTCACACCAGATGATAGAGGAGCTCATGATCATGTTCAATAGCTTCATGGCTGAGTTTCTCACCAACAAGGAGGTCACCAAAAATGTCACTCCTGTCCGGTGTCAGGCTGAGCCAAACCCTCAACAGCTTTCACTCATGAAAAACAAGTACAGCCATATCATTCCTCTGTCCCTCCACCTCTCACACCACCTGGGAGATGAGCCTTTGAACCAACAGCTCCCCGAAGAAGTGGTGTTCTGCCTCCTGGACCCCATCTGGGAGCACCTGCAGTCCGCTGCACATCTCTCTGACCTCCAGAAGATACTAGACCTTGTTGCTACTGATGACATCCACCCGAAACTAGCTCCTGTGGCCCTGGAGTTCAGGAGGCTGCTTGGCCGCTCCTATTTCTGTCGCTCCAACTCCACTGCCCAGTCCAAAGTGGGCCATTACTCCCTGAATGTTGACTCATACACCTGGGCTTCCTCTCCTATCCGCCGATACATGGACATTGTGGTCCAGCGGCACCTCCACTCTGTGCTCCGCAAGAAGCCCATCGCCTGTTCTTCAGATGACATTGACTTCCTCTGTCATGACTTCAACAAGAAGTACTCCAAGGCAACAATGTTCGAGAAGAGGGCCCGCTGTATGCAGATGGCCACCCAGCTGAAGGGCCAGGTCATGCAGAAGGTCGCCTTCGTAGTAGATATTGAAGGAACGGACAAGTACTTTAAAGTTCTGTTCCCACTGAATAGGGAGAGCCTTCCTGATCCCCATGTAATCAACTACAGGGCTCTTCAGCTGATAGAGCAGCCCATGTTCCTGAAGAACCAGAGCAGTGTTAGGCTGACATGGAAGAGGAGGATGTATTCAGTGGAGACGATGAAGGAGCACATCCTGAAGCCATGCCATCTCCACGACCACAGCGTCACTCTCTTCCAGGCCAAGACGTGGCAAGATGTGCTCATGGCCATCAGACAGGAGAAATTTGAGAACGTGGCCTCTCTCCTTCAGAAGAGCAAGGAGCTCTACAAGCGGCGCGTGGGCTGGGTGAGGAAGAGCGACTGCTCGCACTATGTGGAGATCATGGTGGAGCTGAGCGCTGGTGACACGCTGCAGTTCCAGCTCACCACTGACGTCTTCCGGGGCTTCCTGGTGCCCTTTGTGCAGCTGTGGTGCATCACGCCGGGTTTTGATGTCTGCCTGCAGCACACGGAAAAGCCAATTGACTGCTTCTCTGCGTATGCCACGCTGCCGTCCAAGGACAAGTACAAGAATGCCACGGAGTACAGCAAGGTGTGGATGCCGATGAGCGCCATGGAGTCTGCGTCGTGTGCGGTGGCTGAAAATGACTCTATCATCCTCCATGATGTCAAAATATCCTGGGCAAAGCAAAGGACGAGCAAAGGGCAGCTACAAGGGACTTTCAGCCTTAGAAAAAGCTTTCTGGAGGAGTGCTCCATTGAAGTGGACTTCAACCACTGCTACTTGTGCATTCGCCTGGGTGGGCTGAAGCTCAGAAGCCTTCAAAGCGATGAGGAGTGCCTTAGCCACAGCCTCCAGAAGCTGACCTTGGGTCACAAGGACAGATCCAAGAACAAGCTTGTGGTGGATCCGGATACGTACACCTGGGTGGCTCACGGGCTAACCGAGGAGTTTGGCGATGATCAGAAGTCAGACAGGAGCAGCAAGAATACGCTGAATTTTTACATCAACTACATGTCTATGGACAGTGTGCCTGCGGAAATCTCACAGGCCTCTGCCAGGTTCACAGTGGAGCTCATCCCAAAGATGCTGCCAGACATGTAAGTATGCTTACATTTGTGCTCCGGTTAGCCCAGTAGGGCAGAGTAGCTGTGCCCATGGGTCTCCTCTGCCAAACCCAAACAGTCTTTGCTTTGTCTGAAGATGCCCAAGCTCCAGCTGAGCTCTTGGGCCACTGATGTTTGGTTGAGGTGGCTTTTCTCAGATCTGTTCTCTGGATGCCTCGTGCTCTCCCAGTTAGCACTGAGGATAAGGCTGGGGATACAGAGGAAGGTGCCATGCTGAGGTTTCACTGCACATCTGTTTGTTCTGTTCCTAAACTGTTGCAGTGTGTGTAGTAAAAGGCAGTGTGAAGCATGCAGGATTTGCTCCGTGATCTTCCATTTGTTCTCCTTTCATGCTGTGAAGCATGGTCTGCTCATACTGAAGCAGAGCTCATGTCTCGTTTGCCCTTCTTTGCCTGCTAATTGCATCCACAACTGCTGTAGCTTTTTGGGGGCCTTTAAGATGGCTTAAATTTTAGGAAAAAATGGAAGCTAGGCCAAGAAAATAAAGTTGGACCATAACAGAACGGAGTTGTGGAGTTGTGCTCCTTCCTCTCCATATATTTGCAGGCTCAGCTGTTCAGACAGGCACAAATTGCCCAATGAGGCTTGTATGCAAATTATTTTAAGTTCTTCCTGGAAGGATTTGATACAACACCAAAGCAAAGAGAAAGCAAACAAGACAGTTGTACAAAGCTGTATTGTTGTTTTCACTATTTTATGCTACACTTCAATAATTCTTATTTTTCCCTGACAGACGGAAAGAAAATGCAATTTGGAAGCTCCAGAACGCCTCCAATCTCGCTAAAAGCATTGCTCTAGGCCATGAACCTCCATCAAAAGGTAGAGAAGACATTCTCCATTCTCATGCTGTGGTCCTTGCCGGCCAGGCAGGTGCCCTGGAGCTTCTCTGGGCCTTTGCCATGGAGAATCTGCTCTCAGGCCAGGAGGCTTCCCTGCCAAGGGCTGGGGGGAGCTGCTGGCCCAGCAGAGTGCAGGCAGCAGGGGTGCAGGCTCCTTCTGGAGTAGGTGCAGGTTGGGTTTTATCCCTAGGACACGCAGAGAAGTCTCCTGGGCAGACCCTCTTGGCATGGGATGGGGATTACTTTTGGATGGTCTTGTAACGGGGCTGCAATTGTTTGGAACCTGACACATCCTCCTGTTGAATTGCATGTGTGCTGTCTTCAGTACCCTTCTTTAAACTGGTTTTCATGTCTCTTTGCTCTAACAGGCACCAAGTCCAAACTCCTGCAGCAAAAATCCTTTGATCTCCCTGGCAGCAAAAGGAAGCTCAACCAGAGTCAGAACCAAGCTGTGATAAATGCTTTAAGAAAACCCTTCACGCTCATCCAAGGCCCACCAGGTAAGGCAGGGGACAGCCCTTGAGTACTTGGTCCTTAAAGGCAGGTGAGAACTTGTCTGTTGCTTTCCATGGGGCAGGCAAAGGTCATGCAGGTTGGTGTCACCTAGGCTGTTCAGGGCAGTCCCCTAGGTTCTGGGAGGGTTTTTTTTTCTGTGTCTGATCATTTGGATACCGATCTAGAGCAAGGGTGTCATGGTTCAAGCATTCTCAGCAACATTCTTGCTTTTCTAGGTACAGGGAAAACTGTTGTTGGAACTCACATTGTCTACTGGTTCCATAAGCTGAACGAGGAGGCCGCCATGAAGGAGCAACTGCCATGCCCTGAAGAGGATGAGCCCCAAGGGAAAAAGTGCATCTTGTATTGTGGCCCATCCAACAAGTCTGTTGATGTTGTTGCTGGTAATTACCTGTTCTGTGCCCCTGCAGTAGCTAGTACTGGTGGGAGGGAGATGAACAGGAGGCTGGGAGACAGGAGATGCTGACCTAGTGCCATCTGAGCAGGCTTTTTTTCCTCCTCCAGAGATACTGATGAAGATGAAGGACCTGAAACCACTGAGAGTTTATGGGGAGGCCATAGAGACGCTGGAGTTCCCGTATCCAGGGAGCAGCCGGCACCTCTCCCGCAAAGCCTTGCGGGATGCAAAGCCGAATCATGAGCTCAGGTAGGACCTGTGCAGCTGAACAACCCAGAGCAGCCATGGTTTCCAGAGCAGAACAGCAGTATTAACCCGCTTTGTCTTTTTTTTTTTTTTCTTTTCAACTGAAGGTTTATATCTAATACATTACCTAGTCAGGAAACTCAGGTGGTTGAAAACATCCTAGATTTTCTCATCTCTTTTTCTGAACAGCTTTAAAAGTCTCTGACTTCATTCCTGCTTGCAACTGTCAAAGGGTGGTTGCTGTAATCTGTGTCCCCGAGGGCAAAGTGAGAGTTAGGTCTTATAAACCTGTACAAGTCTGGTTGTGACTTCTTCAGCTAACGTGATTTCTCCACATAGACAGGTATGGCATGCTTCACTGTAGAAGAAGGGTCTCCATGGGGAAAATATTTTTATGTTGTCTCTTTATTCAGCGAGATAATCCTGCACCATCGGATCCGACGGCCGCCCAGCCGCTACTGGTACCAGATCTCTCAATTTGACCGTCGAGTGAGGGCAGGGGAGGAGATAACAGAAGAAGAAATAAAGAAGTGAGTAGAAGGAGACCTTGGTGAGAGATATATGAAAGTCAGCAGGTTTGTCCTGGCTCATGCAAACCAAGGGACCAGGTGAAAACATTAAAAAAGACTAATAAGCTCCGTGTTCTGAATGATGGTAAGCAATTAGCTGAGGGTTGGAGCTACAGTTAGTGCCTCAGCACCTCTTCTGCTCAATGCTGTTGTTCTTCTGGTCCCAAAGTCTCAAGTATGTGTGTGGCACTGCATCCTCCACCCTGACTCTCTGCCCTGTTGAGTTCAGAACAAAATATATTTCCTGCTGTGTGTGTCTCAAGCCCTTTTCTGGGAACACCAGCTTGTTCCAGGGTGGGTAACAGAGCCATAATCATTTAGGGAAGTACAGCCTCTGCCTGGTTCCTGCATAAGGAACCTGGAGATGTTTCCCCTGTGCATAACCTGGTGTCTTCTGCATCAATCACCAGGCACAAACATACCTTGGTAGAAGCTCGTGCATACGAACTGGCACGCCACGACGTCATCTTGTGTACATGTTCTTCCGCATCTGCCGGCTCCCTGGAGAAGCTCAGTGTCAAGCAGATACTCATCGACGAGTGTGCCATGTCCACAGAACCCGAGACCCTCATTGCTTTGGTCAGCCATCGACATGCTGAGAAGGTCAGTCCTTTCCAGAGAGATGTCTTTAGAATGGCTGCTCAGAGCTCTTGAGTCTCTACACACCTCCCACTTATTGCCATGCTCTTCCAAGCCTGACCAGGCTTTAAGGCTGTTTTTGTTAGTATCTGTGATGTTGTATCAGGCAGTCACTTCCTCTGATGTGTAGCTCAAATTCAAGTCTTGAGGCACAGAGAGGTACATGAGGTATGTGAGTACTCTCAGCAGACACATAAGCTATATATTATCTGTTCATGTCATGTAAAGGAGACTCATTGAGACCTCCTGTAGGGCTGAAATTTACAGTGGAAAATTGCAACATTGCTCACCTCTCTGCTTGGTCAGCTCAGCTTCCTTTCTTCAGTGAATCACTTCAGGGATCACCTCAACCATTATGGGGTCAACCCAACCAGGATGAGTCCATGATGGAGTGATTCCATAATGGGGTTCGTGGACTTTTATAGCATCAACCCAACTATGATGGGTCAACCCAACAGTATTGGGGGTCCTTGATAGGGTAAAAGTCAATGGTGGGGTTCATTGATCTTTGATGGGATCAACCCAGCCATGATTGGGTTCATTGGTCTTTTATGGGGCTGACCCAACAAAGATGGAGTTCACAGTAGAGGGATTTGATCTTGCATTTGGCTTTCTACAGGGAAAACAAGTTGTGTGGATGTGGTTTTGGTGCTTTGTTGCAAGGTGAGAATCACTGCCACCAAAATACGTCCTGAAGCCAGTACAAATTATCAGCATGGCAGGAAGCAGAGGGCAGATCTCCACAGACTTTCTGTGTGATGTCTTTCTCCTGTCAGATGGGAATTAGGCTCTCTGTTATCGGGGTCAGGGTTTTTTATATAATACACAGCACGGTCCTTGTTCGAGGTTGCTGTAATCGTAACATAAATAAATAGCAACAAATATCCGAATATAAATAGCCTTTCAAGGAGCTGATGGCCTTCACCATTGCCACTACCCTCATAACTGAAGGATCCACCATTTGTTCCAGGTCGTTTTGCTTGGGGATCACAAACAGCTGAAGCCTGTGGTCAACAATGACTTCTGCAAGAGCCTTGGCATGGAGACATCTCTTTTTGAGCGCTACCAGAAGCAGGCGTGGATGCTGGACACACAGTACCGCATGGTGAGGCTTTCCCTCAAGTTGCAGCAGAAAACATTGTTATCAGCAGGGTTTGGCTGAAGCCACTAGAAAACAGATATTCTCCATTTCCCTTCACAGAGAAATGAATAATGCACTTGCCCAGTAAAGCACAGTGGCATTGCAGGTGAAACCTGCCCCTCAAAATGCTGCCAGTTAGGATCTTTTTTTTTTTTTTAATGTCACTGTATCTTTTCTTTTTTCTTTTTTTTTTTTCTGCCAGCACAAAAACATCTGTGAGTTCCCATCCCAGGAGTTCTACGATCATCGCCTGAAAACGTGTCCCCAGCTTCTTCGCAAACCCAGCGTCCTAAACCACAAGAATAACCGCTGCTGCCCCATCATCTTCGGGCACGTGGAGGGGAAGGAGCAGAGCCTCGTGATTTCCACCGAGGAAGGAAATGAGAACTCCAAAGCTAACCCAGAAGAAGTGGAGCAGGCGGTGAGCAGGGCCCTGGGGTTGCGAATGGGAGGATGCTGTGCTGGGAGGGATTGTGGATGGTGAGTTGTTAGATCGGATGGAGATCAGTGGGGTGGGTGCAGGTCCTGCTCGTGTCTGCAGTGTTCTGTGCTGCTCCTGGCCAGAGTCAGAGGTAGGGAAGTGAGACCCAGAGGTGAGCAGCACAGTTGGGCACCATTGCTGCCCTGGGGCAAGATGCTGGAGGGCGGCTGGAGGTTCCTAGGTGAGCAGAATCATGGTCTCCCCAGGTGAGGATTGCGAAGCAGCTGACACTAGATGGCACCATCCGGCCGGAGAGCATCGCCATCCTCAGCCCTTACAACGCCCAGGTGTCTGAGATCAACAAGCGACTGCTGAGAGAAGGCATCCGCGACGTCACCGTCTGCACCATCATGAAGAGCCAAGGTGGGGCTGGAGGGAAGGGGAAGGCGCTGCTCCCCTCTCCTGAGGGCTGGAGCAACTTCTCACCGAGACAAATCCTACAGCAGAGTAGTTGCAGCCGTGCACGGACCCAATTTCTGGGTGATTTGTGATGATGATAGATCACAGTGCCCAAGCGGGGTGTGGCTGGTGGGAGTGGGAGGCTCCATGGAGAGGACATCTGGAGGGGTTATTACAGAACCGTTATTGGAAGTGCTCTGCAGAGATCAATGAGCAGGAGTTGGGTGGCCTCCAGAGCTGGAGAAACCCAGGCGGTGCTTGCAGATTGTGGGTCTCGTGTAGTGTGGCGTGGCCAGACACTTCCACCTAAAGTATGTGGTTCATTTGTGCTTTCTAGGAAGTGAATGGAGATATGTGATCCTGTCGACCGTACGCTCCTGCCCTCGACATGAGATTGACAGGAAGCCCACCAAGAGCTGGCAGAAGAAGTACCTGGGTTTTGTCACTGACCCAAACCAAATCAATGTCGGCATCACCCGTGCCCAGGAAGGACTCTGCATTATAGGTGGGTGAGCTGGGTGTGCACAGCCTGCAGGGGAGCAGCACAATTTGCAGAAAGGGGTGGAGGTCCACACTGGTAAAAACTGATGGTCTTGCTTTATTCTTCTGCCCTTTGGGCTCTCTTTGATTTAGAAACTGGCCTATATGGGCAACTTGAGCAAAGCAGAGATTGTGTGTGGCTCATCTGCAGCATGTATAGTTAGTTTCTCTCTGTTTTGGACCGTGTTGTTTCCGTCACTTGCATCCTAGTGCTCTCTTCTAAGAGAATTTTGCTTTCAGTTTCCCAGTAATCGTGCAGGTGTAGGCTGTGATGCATAAGGAAACTGCTTGCAATTGTGGCAAGGGAGCTCTGGTTTCACAAGCTCTGGCAGCCAGGAATATTCCTGCAGTTACCCAGCACTGCTAGGCTAGCAATGTTAAGCAGAAGTGTCTGTGGTGGTACTGTATGAGCCTCTTTTGACCACTGCCTCCTTTCCCTGGGCCAACAGGGAACCGGTACCTCCTAGAGTGCAACCCTTTGTGGAGGAGACTGCTCCAGCACTACATAGATCATAACTGCTATACCACAGGCCAAGAGATTCGTGTCAGGAGGACTTCACCCTTCCACCGATGAAGATGAGTTATGCCTTGATGAGCTCACCCCTCTTCACCCGAGCTGTGCTACGTGTGCCTTGGGAAGGACGCAATCTTTCCATTATTCGAACGTGAACCACCACATGAGTCAAATGCACTGGGAAGGCCACGATCTCTCCCTGCATGTTGACAGCTCAGCCTCAGTATGTGATTTGGTGACTTGTTTTTTATATCACTGCAAGCTTGCATAGGAACTTTCAGCTCTAGCAAACCAAAAAGCATTGGAAGTGGGTGGATGGGCACATGTGACTTTATTGATGATTATATTTTTTTAACTAGAAGATGCTCAGTGCAGCCACCATCCTATCTGTTAGTGCTGCTGTGCTTTGGGGACCAAATACATATTCCATTTGTCGGAGGTGGACTGACTGCATGTGGCAGATCCACACAGCAAGCTGTGATTTGCCCTACGGGACCAAAGCTTCTGAGTAATACCACTCATTTTAAAACCAACGCCAGGGAATTTTTAAGGCTTCTTATTTCTCAAAGCAGAAAAATAATCTTTCGTTGGTTTGTTTTTGTTCTCAAGAGAAAGAAGAAAGCAAAAAGAGAACCATGTTCCGTGCTGTCTAGCCAAAGCGCTGTTCTCCGAGCTTGTAAATATCACTGAGCCAAGGCAAAGTTGGTTTTGTAAATAGATTTTACTCTTTGTACAAAGGAGGCTGTCCTCACCAGTACAGAGTTAGTGGAAACTGAGGACTGCTCCTACCAGGAAATGTTGGAGTTTGTAAACATATTTTAAAGTGTTCTGAGTTTTATTTGAAATCTCCTCCCATAAGAGCCTCCCCTCTCCTACCCCATAGTTTTTTAAAGCTGCTTCTAATTTATTAATGTTTAAATCTGTGAATTTGTTTCACAGTCTATGGCCTGAGCTGTTAAGAGCAGTGACGGAAACTTGGTGAGCTCATCACACAACATATATGTCTATAATGTATGTTTTTTATTTAAAAGCAGCCAAACTGCTGTGTACTGGAAGCTGTGATTTACTGGGGAAGGTTGCTTTGCACAGGAACTCATGGCTGAGAGGGATGCACCGTGGTGAAGTGGTGCTCTCTCTACTGAATCGTGGAGCTGCTTTTAGAACCACGATAGTTTTGAAGGAGAATGTCTTCATTTCATTTCAGTTCTGAATGTATGAAGTGCCTGCTCCAGCTCTCCCTGAGACCACGTGGCTGTCTCTGGATCTTCACATAGGATGGGGCCAAGATGCAGTTGCAGCATTTTTGCACTACATATATCTACATATATATATATATATATATATTGTGCTGGGACACAAGTCATCCCTGGCATAAAAGAACTTCACAGCACTGTGGCAGGGATGAGTTTTGTCCTGTGACTGCAGCTGAAAATGCAGTGTGGCTCTTCCCAGTGTGAAGGAATGTGCAATAAGAAAGCATTGTGTCTGACAAAGCCCTTCAAGCTGTGTTACTACATTCTGACTCCGTTAGACTTGACTGGAGAACTTCTGGAGCAGTTTTGTTCCTTTCTTGTTTTAAGCTACCTTCCTGCACTTCTGAATTTAATGGGTTTGATCTGTACACTAGGGGCCACCCAGGCTTCTTCTTGTATTCTTGTGAAAACTGACATATGGCTGCAGTTCTCCATGGGACGACAGCCTTTAGGAAGTACTCCTGCTGGTTCTAAAGGTGGTAAAAACCGACGTCCATTCTTCCTCCTCAAAGCCATTCCACCCTGGATTTTAACAGTTTCACGCCAGCCTGCTTTTGCGAATATTATTGCAATGCCAAAATGAGCTCGTATAGGAATAATTTTGTATAGGAATAATCTTGTGGGCGACTGAAATGCAGTCATCTACCTCAGTGATGACTGCAGGTTGGAGAATTGCAAAAGGTGCAGCACTAACAGCCATCCCAGGCTGCTGGCTGCTTGTGCTGGAGTGGGTTGTGTAGCTGCAATAGTCAGGGCTAGCAGAAAGTGCAATTAACCAAACTTTTTATAGACTGTTAGTGCCAGCTGAATATCATGTTCTCGTCCTTGTGCTCATGAATAGAGAGAATAATAGAAATGAATACAGAAAACAGGTTCGAAATGGTCAGGTTTCATTTGCATACAGAGTTTTAATTTACTTTTGAAAGCCCACTGGGCTGTGTTTGAGGGCTTGGGCTGATCTGTGTAGGACAGTTAATTCACTGCAATAAATTGTTTGGTTGTTTTTTTTTAATAGAAATGAAATGCTAAGTGTCATAAAGCATAAGTTAAGGAACTTTAAATGCAGCAGGTTTTTATTTTTTTGTATGTCTGTGACTTGCAACAGACCTCAAATGACTCTTTGGATACAAATATTTTTACCTGCTTCTAACGTTTGTAAAAATGAGCCTTGACATTCCTTTTTTTTTTTATATTTAAGCCATAATTGTAAAAGTGATTTGAACTTATTTAAGTAATAAATTTTATTACTAAAAGTTCTGTTTATGTGGCAGTTTAATTAGAAGCTGTGTGGGGATGGCTATATTTTGAATTAACCAAGTGGTAAAAAAGGAAAAGCAGCACTGAGTGTGGCACGCAGCAGAAAAAATTGTCTTCTGTATGTTGGTCTTCTGGGTGTGTTACACTTTCCTGTTCTGATTGATTATTTTTAAAATCAGTGAAATTTCCTTGCACTGTAAGGAGTGAGCATGAAATAATGATCCCTGGTCACCCCATACCTTATGATCACCTAATCATGACTTCAACGTGCGCATGAAGCAAGCACTGGGCATCTTTCGGTGGATGCAAAGCACTGGGAGGCAGAGATGTTTCTGCCTCCTGTGCTTTGCACCCATGGTATCCTGCAGGACTATGTGTAGCAGCTCCCACCTGTGAGCTCTGAGTCCTGAATGCTGTGTAAGGATGTTATTTGTTCTGAGAAATTTAGAATTGGTTACTGTTAACACAGATGAACCTGTGGGAAGCACTTGCTGTTGAAAACAACAAATTCGTGGAAAAAAAAAAAACTCACAGCTTAACAAAATGCTTAAATATTAGGATTTTTTCTTTATTCTTCTGCTCGGTCACTTTTTTCAAATGGAAAAAATTAGATAACATTCTTGTCAGCCATCTCATCCTTTGGTTCTCAGGCGCTTTTGTCTTCAGCTACATTAGCTTTTGTCGTCAGTGTGATGGTGTCACGCCACGTTTCATAGACAAGAGTGTAAGTTTCTGCTCTTCTGATCATGAATTCGTATGATCGGTCAGGCAGCAGGTCCTCGACTACACAGGTGGTGGTGGTGCGTATCACAAAGCCACAGTGTCCAAATTCCATCTGAGTTCCACGCTTCAGTAACTTGAAATGTAGTTCATATCGTTCATGGGTTGACTCTTGATTTTCGGTAGACCATTTGAGATGGGCCCAGTTCTTGTGTGCAAATGATTCTTTTCGATCAAACATAACTGGCATCTTTGCACAGAGAAAAAGCCTAATGTCTGGTATTTTATTACCTCTAATATCTGCACATGACACCAAACGATGCTTGGTGTAGAGTCTTCTTGTCACTTGCAAGGAAAGGAAATCATTCATCATCTTGGAGAGGTCTGTCATTCTCTGCATAACTGAGTCCCACTGGGAGAGGAAAGTTGCCACATCACAGGTCTCTACATAGCAGACCAGCTCCTCTCGACCTCGTTGCAGCTGTTCTAACAGGTGGGTTAAAAGCTGCAGCTGGATTTCAGCTTGGGATCTTCCCAAGTGCTTCACCCTCTGGAATTTCCAGGGGTCAATTACTTGGAAGATGCTGGTAGGAATCGCCAAGAGGTTCTGGCCTCTCAGGATCAAAAATGTGGGCAGAACCTCGATGTAATAGCAACACTTTTTCAGAAGCTCCACTTTCTTCTGATGCTCCTCAAGGAGCTGGAGGCTCAGATCAGATTGCAGGTACTGCAGTATGAGGCTTCTTCTCTCAGTGTACCTCTTCCAGATGGCATCGTCTTGTTCCTCTGGGCTGCATACAGTGCTGTCCGAACTGGTTTCAAATTCATTCAAATTCACATTCATGATTCCAAAACTTGCTGTTTAAAAAAAAAAAAAAAAAAGTAGCAATAATGAAATTCAGAACCAAAGAAAAAGCAGCTGTGAAGGGAATCATGGCTGTGACTCTTCTCTCTCAATTAAAGCTTAGCTTATAAGTTATAGATGAGAAAGAACTGTTAAACTAGATGTAGTTTTACGGGAATTTTCCTTTCTAGCTGTACGATTTCTAATATTTTGTACAGTCTACTTTCATATATTTCAATCAACTGGTCTCCTGTTAGCCCCCCTGGACAGGTTATACCTCTGTTTAATGGATTCACTGCCAGAATTATTCTCTGATGTACTCTGCCAACATTTCTCCCTATCTTATTTGCTCTTTCATTCTAATTAGACACGTTTGTACTCCTGTACGCAATTTCTCTCCGTTCTTCTACATCTCTGGAGATGTCTATTTTGCACTCTTTTGTAACCTGCCAGGTCTCTTTACTCGCTCCGTGCAACTTTCTGGTTATAGTCATACAATTCTTGTAGTACCTAACTGTGTTTTAATGTCTTGAAGCTAGGTGGTGTTATCCAGTTGACAAAGAAGTTTCTCTTAGCCTGGTTTTCCCTAAATAGGTAATGGAAGTAATAATACTTCCTTCTTGGAGTTTTAGGAGCTAGTAAATCTGTCAGAAGTCTGGCCTCCCTGCGATTTACACTATTTCACTCATTCCCACTAAATCTTTTTTCCAAGAAAGCTGACAACTTACAAAACAAACCATATTTCCTTTTCACTTTTTCTCTCCAGAAAAATACCCTAAAACCAAAACAGTGACAGTTCTTGGCAGCCCAGTATGAAGTGGAACAGGGACAGCACACGCAACAGGTTACACCACCGCTTTCAGAGCGATTTGGCTGTCTAGAGTGGTTTGTTTGCCCACAGATGGAGATGTGATTGTGGTTGTTTTCTGTTCTGTTTTTACATCTCTTTTTTTTCTTGCCAGAAACGTCTGTTTTTCAGCAGTACCGCTAGGTTTGGAATAGCAGAGTCTGGTGCTGCATGGCGCTGGAGAGGGCTGGGGGAAGGAAATGGGAACCAGAGGAAGCTGGACCACCCCCGACCCACCTTGCCCAACCTTGGGGAGCCCTGCTTCCCCCTGGCCAGCCAGGGAGCCCCGTCCCACTTCTGCACCCCCTGGTGCACCCAGCCTGGCCTGGCCCTCGCCTTGTGGCCTGGCTGTCTGCACTATGCAGGCCTCGGCCGTTGCCATGGCAGCGCATTGTGGTGTATGAGGGCTGAGGCCTGTGCTGGGCTGAGGCCTGGAGCCGGCCTGCAGCTGGGGCTGGGTGTCTCTCCCTGATCAACCAGCGATGTGTGCGTGCACACTGATAGTGCCATCTCAGATTGCTTTAACGAGCTGGGTGCTGGCTGTCATGGGGCTCTGGGGCTGAGGGACTTGCTGCCAGCTCTGGGCTGGGTTTTGCCTGCTTCACAAGCAGCCTCTGTCCTCAACATGTTCCAGGGCTGTGCCAAGGAGCCCTGGGCTGCCAGTGTGGTTTCCTGGAGAGTGCTGAAGAGATGAGCAGGAGTGTGAGGGTAGCTCCCTCCTCCTTTCTCCAAAACAGGCGTGTTTTGTTTTACCTCCTATTTTGTGCCCTTGCTGTGGGCTATGGGAGTGCTAAGCCGATGAAAAGGCTGCGCTCTGTAGAGTCCAGGGTTTGTGGTTATTGCAATATCCAAAAGACAATTTCCAAAGCTTTGATTCCCTGTGTAAGGCATTCTCATTGCTCCTCCGTGCTTCACCTCCGCTGCATGGAGCTAGGCAGCTGCTTTTATGTTTTACCATCCCTATCTCCAAGTCCAAAGAACCTGACAGAGCTGCCTCACTGCAGGTCAGTTTAAAGCTTTGTTTGCCTCGCAGTGCCCAGACCTCAGCAGCAAACCATGGAGACAGCCCCAAGCCAAGGATCCCTGCAGATAGAGATGAAACAGCAACTGCAGGACATCTGTGTCTGCACAGCGCACTCTGAACAGGGTGTAGGACATGCAGCACCAAGCAGAAAAGCTGGCTCCATCCTGGGGAGCCCTGAGCTGTCTCTCTACACCCTGGGAAGTGGCTTCATTGTGAGTATGCCTCTGGCTGCCTATGCCTGGTGAATCCTCTCCTGTCCTGAATTCCTGAGTGTTGGCACATCATCTGTCAGCACCCCTCTGCTCTGCCTGGGACCTGCTCTGAGCCCAAAGTTCTGGGACACCCATAGACATGCTCCAGGTCTGCTCTTCGCTCTTCTGCAGATGTTATCATTCCCCCAGGAAAGCACATGTGACTCTGGGGTACCAGTGGGATCCAATGGGCTTTATGGCACCCTGTGGGGTGGCAGGTGTTTCCACTTTCCAAGGCTGACGCTGGCAGTCTCTTACACATGAGGCCAGGCACACTCCAGTGCTGTGCTTTCTGCAGAGAGTCAGAGGCTGCTTCACAAAGCATCTAGGAGTTTTTTTTAACTTAGATACATAGTCCATATTAGAGAGAAGGTTTGAAATGGGATATAAGCTGCTCCACCGAGTGAAGCAAGCTTCCATTTAGGTAGGAAGGGATTTTCTTGTTCTGCTGTGCTGAGGGACCCACATGGCCAGTCTGCTCTGTTTTATTGCAGAGAAGAGGCAGGCTCATCTGGTTCACAGCAATAAGCTCAGCACCACGACCAGTGCTGCCATCAGCAAGCTGGACAGGCATCCTGGGTCTGAAGGTGCTTTCATACTCCCTGCGATTAAGTCTTTGGATCAGGGCTTAGCCTTAATGCTGTCTTGGACGCTTAGCTGGTGCATCTTTGCTAAGCTTTTTTAATTGAATGATAGCCAAGATCCATAACGCTGTCCCTGAGCTTCTGCTTGAGCATCGTGCAAGGAGGTGATCTGTCATTTTAAGAAATCAATGCATCTTCTCATGGCAGCCTGAGCTTACCATTTCATTTCACAGCTGCCAAGAGATTAACTATACAATTGTCAGGTGTGATTCTGTAACAGATGAGGAAGATAACAAATACAAGTGAAAGAAGGTTGATATCCTTGCTTGAAGAAGGTTAACAGAGATCACTAGTTGGTAATAAGCATGCCAAGTTACTGCAAGAAATAAATGTGCTGAGATGTTTGTGTCATAGATCCTAAACTTGTCACTTGGGCAAAGTGTGCTGGGAACTGGAGCTGTCCTTGTGTTCTGGGCTTTTAAAACAGCAAAGGTGGAGTCCTTGGCTTAGCCAGTGTTGCTCTTCATTTTGGTGAGGGTAGGATGCCATCTGAACCTTCACCGTGAGCACAGTATGATATGAGATTGAAAGTGGATTTGTTGCTGAAGTTGTGCAGAGGCTTCTGCACTGAGCTTGCTTGTGATTCTCACAGTCATAAGTGCTAATCTTCATCCCAAATTAGTATGGAGAAATGGAATTCCTTTGGTTGCCCCTATCCTAAACAGCTGGCCAAGTTTCTGACTTGATTTTAGGAACATGAGCATAAACCTGCTTGCAGTCTTCAATATTTTCAGTATCTTTACATCAGGGATCAATTCAACTATAGGATTTTTTACAGCTCCCCGAGTTTCTTTGAATTAATACAAAATGTGTTTGAAGCCATCAAACTTCATATACTCATCTCCCTCCCCTCTCATCAGCTGAGCTACCACTGCTGAGGAGCTGACAGCTGCTGTCTAGCATTTGTCATTCTGCCCCGTCCTCCTGCCCACAGCATCAAAATAGAGAACTTGTTAGTCTTTGAGATCAAGATATAAGCAGACAATTGATTTTCCTCCCTCTTCTCATTAGCGAGTTCTGACACTTAATAAAACATGTATTTCCACTCTCGGAGCAAACAAAACACCCAGATAGTGCCTGTCAGAGAGACCTGGAAGCTGGAATTCATCTTTATGGAAAATCAATAGCTGGAACAGAGAAATTGGCAGAATCCAAATTAAAAGTCGCTGGCAATTTCTGTCTTCATATTTCACATCTATTGCATTATGAAATAGTAATCTGCTGCAAAGAGGAGCAGGGAGGTTGATGGACTTTGTCACTGATAAGTGCACGGTTCTTCCTCTCTGCTTTGCGCAGGGGTGGTCAGGTCTCCTGGGTGAAGGTGGAGGCCATGGGCTGCTGGCAGCAGACACAGGTTTGGAACAGCTCTTTGGGCAGCACCAGCTGCAGTGTGACCCTGGGGACAGAGATCTGCTCCTGCTCTGCCACTTTCCTGCACAGGCTGTACCACCGCATCCATCACTGGCAGCACTGTTGGAAGGATCCCCTGTGTCACCATCTCCTCCAGGGCTCCTGGATGCGTCCATGTATCCTCTGACCATACCCATATCTCATATTTGCCTGACCCCACGGGAGCTGCCTGTCTGCACTAAGCTTCTTCAGCTCCCCTGAACTCAGGGTGTGACTGATTTACTCACTGCTTGCTCCCAATTTCACTAGTGCCTCATACACCTGAAATAAATTACACATTCCAGATAGATTATATCCCCAAATCTAAACCACGCACCAGTGAACTCAATTTGCTTATCAGGATGTGATTCAGAAGGCTCACTTTGAGAAGGAAGAGGGAGGTAAGTTTTCTCAGGGACCCAGTGGGAGAATGGCTCCTCTAGGATGCAAGAGCTCCAGCTGGGTCAGGCTAGGAAGGAGTTAATTGTGTCCTTCAAGCAGCAATTATCTCTAACTCATTGCACCTACTAATGATCCCCTGGGAGGAGGCTACTGGCCATGGGCTGTGCTGAGCTGAGGGAGCTGCTTGCTGAGATGTGTGGGGTTAGAGGCTGCTTTGGGGGCAAAAATCCTCCATGGTCCAGCCCAGCCCAGGCCTGGCTTAGTGCTCAACTGGGAGATCTGCTACAGGCAGGGCTGGGTGCTTGGGATTGTCTCAGGTAAGGAAGCTTTTGTCTGTCAGCTCTGGTTTCCTCACTCACCAATTGGTGGCTGGGCTGCTCTTGGCACTGAGGGGTGCCCCAGGGCCACAGACCCTCCTCTCCCCAGTGGTGACGTTGATGTAAGATCTCAGATACTTTGGGTGTGAGAGATGAGAGATCCAGCAGCGGTGGGTTTGCAGATGATGCGTTTCAGGAAGATGGAGTGGGGTCATGGGAGCTTAGTTATCTCACTGGAAGCTCATCAAAAGCCCATTCGGGTATCCTTGTGCCGTGCTGCGCCTTGCGAAACAGATGTCCTTGAGCACAAGCTGAAGGCAGGCTGCCGTGTCCCAGATCCCACAAGCTGGCTGTTACTGGCAGGCTTATGCAAGCAGAGAAGCATGCGTGCCCCCTTTTTCCATGAAAACCTCCTGAAGAGGTCACGCATGCTCGGATGCAAAACAGGGAGCAGGGACCGGCACAGAGCACAGCACCTTCAGCACCAGCAGATAAAGCTGCAGCCTGTGTCCTGTTAGTTACCACCTGCCCAGGGCTGGCAGATCAACATGCCCTCGGTACAGGGGCATGGAAGCATGTAGAGGTGGCACTGCTCAGAGCACAGCTGTGTCCCCAAGGCTGATCCCCAAGGGCTGGGGAAGGCTGCAAGCCCTTGGTTCTGGCGGCAGGACGGCGGAGGTGAAGTCATGCCGGTGTCAGCTCATCCATCTCCGCTGCTTGCAGGCTGGTCCCTGGGGAAGCGCGGGCTTTGGCAGCTCTAAGTGGGGCTGGAGGCGGATGCAATTCTGGAGAACAAGATTCCCGTGCAAAACCTTAAGAAAAAAAAAAAAATTAAAGTTCTTGGCTGAAAGGCTTGTTTAAAGATCTCATCTCTGGCAGAGGAAATAATGCCTTAATTCGTTCCCTTGCTGCTGCCTCCCAGCGCATCTCTTTGCAAGTGCTCAGTCCCCAGAGGAGCGCAGGCCATTAGTTCTTCCAGGAAACAAGCTGGGGATGAGGAGGGTCTTTTGTTAGAGGCGCTGAGGCTCACCTGCAGTGACTGTGTGCAAAGCAGTGGGGCAGGCACTCTGTGCAGCCCCACCAGCATGTGTTTGGGTGGATGCCAGGCAAATATGCATCTGTTTTTCTGCCTTGACCATCTTTCTTTTCTGAAGCTGTGGTTTTATTTTGGGGGTGGGCTGGGTGATGCTTCTTGCCCTGGGTACCCCAGCATCTCTAAGGCTGCTGAGGGGGCTTTCTGCAGGAGGAAGGACGGAGTGGCTGCGCTGGAGAGGTGTTAAAATTCTGTGGGCAATGGGACAGGAGTTATTTAATGAGTGACACCCCAGTGCCACTCACAGTGGCAGTGCCCATCCACAGTGGGGAAGCGATGGCCGAGCACCAGAGCTGCCCCATCCCCGTGCCCAGGACCCACTGTTGTCCTCCTGCAGCAGCATGGCATGGGCAGCAGAGCCCACACTCACCAGCATGCCCTCATGTCATCATCACCTCTTCCAGCATGAAGAGCCTCGTCTGAGTCATCCCCCGGCTAAATGGAGTGTGTGGGCTTGTGCAGTGTTAGGCTGTTCATCCTCTGCTTCCTGCAGCCTGACGCTGGGTAGAACAGCTATTCATCAGCACAGGGATGAGGCGAGATGGATGCCCTGTGCCGCAGCGCGGGCCTTGCTCTCCTCCCACCCGCAGGACCAGAGTGGTCCAGTGTGGACGACTGAAGTGCTCGCTGCCTGGAAAGCTCAAGAGATCTTGAGAGAAATATGGACTTGTGCTTTGCACCCGGTGACTTCATGCTCCTGCTCTACAGCAGTGCTGGAGCCTCTGTGGAGTGCAGGCTCTTGAAAATCTTTCCACCATACGTGTGACAGCAGCTCCAGAGAGTGGGAGAGCACAGCCAGTGACGGCAGCATCTCACGGCTGCTGATGTTCAGTCCCTCTGGTGGCCTTGGAGCTGTGGTGGCCACAGTGGCTGCTGGTTGTCTTTTTGGTGCCCATCCTGCCCTGGCCCTGCTGCCTTCCTCCTGCCTGTGGCTTTGCCATGTGCAGCTCTTGCAGGTGCACGTGCCTGGCTGATGAAGGGCCAGGAATTGTTGGGGTATTTTTTTTTTTTTTTCTTTCAGCTCTCAAGTAACTGAAGTGACTTTGTGGAGTTTTGTAGCCCTCTTTGCATATGAAATAGGTCTCCAGAGAGCAAATCCAGAGTGAAGCGTTTCTCCTTGTGACTGACACCAAGATCTGTTAATGATGTTTAAAAGCTTTTTGGCTGTCGGCTGCATGGTCACCTGCTCCTGCTGCTTTCTTCGTGCTGTGTGGTGACACACGTGTGAGTTGACCCTGGCTCCCAATCCTGAGCTCCATCCCCACATCTGCAGGGTCCGAGCTGACAATGCTAGGTTGTTGGGGCCATGGGAGCACAGCTCGCCACGGGGGCTGCTAACTTTCCAGATGCAAAACACATTTTGCCATCAACCCCTAAATGGGGGCTGCCCACATGATCCCTTCTACTGGTGTAGCTTAAAACAGAGAGAAGTCCCAGCAGCAAAAGGGTCTTCTGCTGCAAACCCTTGTGCTGCTCCAAGGGGACGGGGGAGCACCATGGGACCAATGGTTCGTGCGTGCGTGTGCTCTGCAAGTGGGAAATGGGCTGGATTGTCCCTGTGTGAGGGGGCAGCTGTGCTGGTGATTGCCTTGTGACACGGATAGGCTTCTGGTTTTGACTATTCTAGGAAACAGAAGAAAGCAGGACTTCTTGAGGGCTGCACTCTGGGAAGCAGGTACTGCAGCTGTGCCCCTGGAAGGACTCGTGTTCCTGGTTCAGCAGAGCTGGGCTTTGCTGCATGTGTGCTTTCACGTAAGCAGATCATCCACTTGTGCTGTAGGTGTTAACCACCCCCTGTATCTGGACCAGAGCTCCTGCAGCTCCTCCAGCCTCTTCCTCCCTGTAGGAAGGATGTTCTGGGCTGGGACACGGGGCTCTGAACACCAGAGCGGCCCTCACTGTGCGTGTCACCCACAGATAATGCCCTTGAGCCCCAGGGTTCCCCACCTGGTGCTGGGGGACCTGGAAGGAACACAGCTGACCCCCAGCACTTGCCTGTTAGCATTGCTGTAGCTGGGGCCAGCCAGCCCCGTGGGGCTGGAAGCATCCACTCTGGATGCCTGTTGGCAGCAATTACGCAGCACAGTGGTGATGGCTGGGCAAGGGGAGCCTGTGGCTGCGCTGCCAGCAGTACTGGGGGGATCAGGAGGGGAGGACAGATCCCTGAGCACATCTGAGTGTGGGTGCTACAGCTTCTTCAGGCTGTTTGGGGCCATCACACAAGGGCATGACGTGGCCCCGTGCACCAGGACACCGCGTCCCTTTGCCTGTTCAGGGGTGGCCCCATGTCCTTGGCACTCGGGACAACACTGGCTGCCTTTCCCTTTCTCTGCATGAAGGAAGGTTTCTTGTGACAGCTCATCCTCACTGAGTTTTTCCTACTGTGGATGCCAGTGGTGGCATGGGGGCTCCGAGTGCTATGACAGGTTGGTTTTGGCTTGTTCACCTTGAGCATCTGTGCAAAGAGAAACAACTTTCTGTAGGTATTGAAGTATGGGGTATTTTCCTTGTTGGTGGCAGGCTGGGCTGCTCATCCTTTTTGGCTGCTGGAGTCCCTTCCCGGTGGATGTAACCCGCCCTTAGCTGTGTGGGGAGTCCTGCCCATACAAACATGCTGCCAAAAGCACGGTTGGGAACAAATGCACAGAACTCATGTTTCAAATGGTGTGGCTTTTCAACCCTATCAAACAGCTTTATTCACACAAACGTCTCTTAATTTACAAAGCCTCTGCCACTCATACACATCAGGGTATCCACAGTGTTCAAAACTTAAATAGAACGTCTCATACCAACCCGAGTAAACCAAGTACAAAAAATATTTATATAAAGTTGTTCACACATAGGTCCTAGATTACCAGCTTCTGTGCAAAAAAAAAAAGAAAAAAGTAATACAGATTCATTTACTAACATCATCAACTTTACTTTGGAGTCTGGGTTTAAGCCTTCTGCCCTCACTGGTTCCAGGGGGAGCCTGTACCCCATCCCTGTGGGATGTGGCATTGTCACACTGCAGCAGGAAGCAGGCAGCTCACGCTGGCTTCCTCCTGTGGCATTCAGCAGGCTTAAACCCAGCCTCGGTACTGCATACAGAGGAGACATACGACGCACACAACGGAGGATTTGCACAACGATGGTAAATGCTTGTTTTAAATCTTATTGCTCCAGAAAGGCTCTGGGAGCCTCTGATATGTGAAGGAGCTGGGTCCTGAGGAGTAAAGGAAGACCACGGGGGTAACTCTTATCTGTCACTAGCACCATTGAGCCTCAAACACGGCAGCACGGGGGAGCTAACCTAACCCCTCTGCTCTCCTCTCCGTAGTCTGACGCTGCCTGCGGAGTCCAGCACACCCATGTTACGCTGGGAGCTGGCCCTGCTGCAGGTTGGTGCAGATAACGTGTTTCCCAATCCTCCTGAGGCTTGTTCCCCCCCACCCCCCACCCCACCTCCCTCTTGTAAACAGCAGAGTCAGAAGTAAACAGTTTCATACAATCACCCCCAGCGCTGGGCTCAGTCTGGACCCCACAAGCCCTAAGGGCAGTGGGAGGGCACTCAGCTCCCCCCACAACAGCAACCCCCCCAGTACCTGGATGCTTTGCTGCAGCCAGGAGATGGAGTTGCCCTGACCCCAGCCTTGGAGTTGCTATCCTAAGCTTGAACATTCCCAGCGGTGCAGCCCAATGCCAAAAACATCCTCTGCAGGGTTCAGCCTGCAAGAGATGCTCAACAGACCCAGGTGGGGAGAGACACCCAAATGCAGCCCCCCCCAGCACATGCAGCCTGGGGCTGAGCCCCGCTGCCACCGTGCTCCAGAGAACAAGTTTGGTCTGGGCTAAAGCAATTGGAGGAGAGGTGCTAGGAGCTGTAAACACAAGGCAGCTTCATCTACAGTCTGGGAAATCGAGCGCAAACAGCAGCAAAATCATCAGGGAGAAATGCTCTGAGAAGGGCAAATTAACAGGGAAACATCCATGTTGGCCAAAGGCTAGCAGCCTAGGGCTTGTCCTTGGAAGTGTCTGCTAACTCCTAAGTAAGGCACTACGGTCTAGCTCGCTAACATCAAGCTGCTTTACAAACACATCTGAAATGCAAAAGCTGAGGTGAAGACGTGTGGTTTGAAGATGGCCTGAACCTGTGATGGGCTGGGAGGGGGGACCTCCCCAGTGCTCACCTCCCACCTCCACATCCTGCACGCAGACGTCCTGCTGGAAGCTCACTTCTCCCAGCAAGGGGCCTTTCCAGTAGAGTAACCCATGAGCAGGATGGGAGGGTACAGCCTTCTGCATGCACCAGTTCATGCCAGGGTTGGGTTGTAACAGTCAATAAGCAACGAAAGCTATGCTGGGTGGAGGAACAAAGGTTTGGTGTAGGGCACTAATGCTGTACTGTGAACACAAGAGGTCAGCTCTCAGCTCATCACAGCCCTTGGGGCAACGCTGGGCATGAGTGGGGCCGTCCAACCCTGCCTGGGAGAGGGGCAGTGCCAACAGCTGGGGGGCAGTGGGGTCCAAGGGACCCTCTTCTGCCTGAGCCCCAGTGCTGTGGGGGCTGAGCAGTGGCAGTGATGCTGCTCCCCAGACCGGTGCTGACAGTGTCAGCCCAGCAGGGAGCGTTTTAGCTTGTGCAGGCCCCAGAGGTTGGAGAAGAGGTGGTGCTGTACACTGCATTTACAGTGAGCAAAGTCTAAAGATGACCAGCATAGCCCCAGAGTGTTAGTGTTGCTACAATACAGGCAAGGAGATTGAGTGTTAACTGCTCGGCCTGAGGTTCCAGTCTCCTTACCTGAGCTGTACTGACTGCAACCAAGCGACCACAACTAGCCTTTTGCTTTACTGAGATAGTTATCTAGCAGGAAGAAGTGTTTTACAGGAGGCCAGAATCCAGCCCATGAGCCACTGAGGCCAAACCTCTTCTCCCAAGCATTGCTCCTCACAACTGAAGTTTGGCATCAAATGGCTCAGAGTAGTGGATTGTTTTCTGTTTCTCTTGTATGCAGACAAAATGTACCTATGGGCTCCCTGTTGGCTCCGTGTCCTTAACAAACATCACCAGCGACACCCAGCTTGGGAAGACAAGGGTCTGCCCCTCACAGGGCAGTGCTGCCTCCGCAGTGCCTTTCCAGCTTACACTACTCTATACCTAAGTCAGCTGCTTCTAGTCCAGGCAGCATGTGCCTATCCAGAAGCTGCCTGGCTGTGAAGACATTTTACTGCTTGCCACACACAGTCTGTAAGAGTTACCTCTAAAGCTGTGCATTCTGGCTGCAAACCCATTTCCTAGGTGGAAGCAATAGCTTTAAACCCCAACCTGTGCCCAGCTAGGCTCAGCAATCCTGTCTAGCAGCAGACCACAGCTGTCTATTAACTCCTATCAAGTCCAGCTGCAGAGCAGGGGGGCATGGGGAGGGCTGGGCAGGGCAGCTCTGTGCTCTGGATCTCATTCAATAGTCTGGTGAGCACGATAAGTGCCCAGCCTGTGCCCCTGCAGCCCCTCTGTGTCCCCAAAACACCGCTCACCAACACAACAAAGTTAACAGCCAAATATTTCACATTGCCAGAGATCCTGAAGACCGGGGATCTTTTGTATTGTCACCTTCCCTTATCTTCGCCATCCCTTGTTGCACGTAAGTAACGGAGATGATGGGTCCCTGGTGAATAATCCTGCAGGAAAAACAAGAAAGGAGAAATGGAGATCAGATATGTGTGTGGCTCTGTCTCAGTTACTGCAGTGTGACTTAACTCCCGCTTTGCATCCTTTAATTAATTAGTTTAATTATACTGTTTGTAGGACGTTAGTTCTTCAGTTAGGAGATGCTGCATATTGGAAGATACAATCAATCACTGAATTGGGAATCAGGGAGTTCTGCACGTGTAGCAATCTTTGAAGGATCATATATTAGAAGATTAAGTGAAGTAGGATGAAATATTTGGTCTTTATCAGCAGAGGATACTTTTTACTTGCTATTTTACTTTACTTAGTTACTTCACCAAAATCACACTCTTCTTTATTTAACGCTCTCACAAGTAGGATTTGAACTTTGGGTGGTCCTACCTGGAGCCAGAAGTTGGACTCAGTATCTAAAGGGGGGCTGCAAGAAAGGATGCTCTTTAGCAGGGTCTGCTGTGATAGGATAAGGGGAAATGGTTTCAAACTAGAAGAGGGGAGATTTAGGTTCACTATTAGGAAGATGTTCTTTATGATAAGGGCAGTGAAGCTCTGGCACAGGCTGCCCAGAGCTGAGGTGGGTGCCCTGTCCCCACTCGACACTCAGGGTCAGGCTGGGGGGCTCTGAGCACTGGTGGAGCTGTGGGTGTCCCTGCTCACTGCAGGGTGTTGGACACGATGGCCTTTAAGGGTCCCTTCCACCTCAAACCATTCTATGATCCTTGTGGGTCCCTTCCAACTCAGGACATCCAACGATTTTTGAAAAATTCCAAATTTTAACTAAAGGAACGGGCTGCAAGGTAAAGCCCCGGCACTGTGCATGCCACCAGCAGGGCTCAGGGTGACAACTGGCGGCATGAGGACAGCGCTCGTCAAGGACCCGCGAGTGGCTGAACGCAGCGGAGAAATGGAACACACCGTGACTTCAGGGTCACACTGAACCTCTCGCCCTGTGCGTCAGCAGCAGCTCAGGCTCTCGAGTGCTCTGCAAGAGGCTGCTGAAATCCATATGGATGCAACCAAGAGCAGTGCTGCACCCTGCGCAGCCCCTGGGGATGCTCAAAGCCTGGATTTTGGGGCAGGAGGGGCAACTCTGTGCTGCACTCGGGGAAGGCAGAGCTCAGCTCTGCACAGAAGCCTTTTTCTCCTGGTTAAACAACGTGTAACGCTTAGAACCAAGGGCAGCACGCTGCTTCACAACACAGTTCTCCCACAGTTAACAGCAGTTGAATTTCTCCCCCAGACTTCAGCTCTGAGCAAAGTTACAGGGAGAAAATGGGGAATTTGGTTTCCCCTTTGCAGTGCCAGGGGCACAGCTATGTCGCCCCAGCTCCACGGACAAACGGTGCCATAGCCACTGCCCAGCAAATGATTCAAATCCCTTAGTCCCACAAAATCTCATTAAAGAAATCCATGCCTGGAGAATCCACTTTTAAAGGAAGAGTCCAGGGCTGGGATCAGAAAGAAGCTGTTCTGTGTCTTGTGGGAGGCACTGGGACACCAGGGCAGGGGCAACGGAGCGAGGAATTGTCTGGAAGATTCCTCCTGTGGTGCAGCTCCATCAGCAAGTAGGGCAGTGCTGCTGCTACTCATGCCTCCCTGGAGCAGTTCAGGGAAGATCCTGGTCTGACTGCTCCCAAGCTCGCTGCACTGACGCACATTGTTTCTGGGCTTGTTCAAGAGCTTTTAATACCCCTGCTGACGCCACTTCCAGTTTTAATCAGCTCGAATGTTCGCTCAGCATCAGCAGAACACGAACCAGCAGCCCACAGCCCTCACACAGCACTGATGAGGATGACACCAATGCGCAGCTTACGGCAGATGGAGATGAAAACGTGGTCCTCAGGGTAGCAGAGGGTCTCACCAAGGCAGGAAGACACCACCTGGCAGCTCCTGGTGATCACATCATCCAACCCTGTGTAGGGACGTGGAGTGCAAGGGAGGGAGCTGAGAGCCCACTGCACCCCTGGGTCCTTCCGCAAACACACGTGCGGGGCTTCTTGGCAGCTCCCTTCAATCCTACCCCACAGCCTGCCCTAAAGGGATGTGGGACTGATGGCAGCAAAGCAAGCACTGCCACACATTGCCAGAGGTGCAGCCCATCCAGCCCTGCCCAGGGCTCTGCTCCTCTCCAGATGGATGTGATGCTGCCTGAAGGATGTAGCTGCCCTGCAGGGTGGCCCCAGGGTGCTGCAGCCACTGCCATAGCCAAGAGGAACCGACCTCGCTGTTCTCGCCCCATGGCTTGCTCTGTCCATGCCAGGTCTCCCAAACCATGCTGAACACATTTCCCCGACATGTTGATGAGCTCCCTTCCAGCACCATCAGGGCATTTTTACTGATGCCCTAACAGACACAACCTACCCCAACGCAGCAGCCTTCTTGCTGGCAGCTCACAGCCAGAGCCATTTCTGATATGCACCAATCCCAATCCCTGCCCATTCCTGCAGGGCAGCTGTTTACTGACAGTGCTCAGGTGTCCATGCAGATGTGCTCACCACTGCACAGATGAGCTTGCTCAGTATCAGCCCCGCTGCACTGACTCTACGATTTTGCAGATGCAAACAGAACAAGGCAAATGCCAGCAGTTACTTTCAGCTGACACCAGAATGTGTCAGAATGAGGGGCAAAGCAGGGCAGCTGAGGGCAGCGCCTCTGCCCAGCCCAAATCACTCTGCATTCAGATTCCTGCCTTCTATCCCAAAAATCACACCTATTTTACCCACAGAGTATGATTTACAGAACAAGCTGCCTTCCACACTGAGCAAAACCACTGCAGTTTGACATCTTACGGGAATTAAAACCTATACATTTTCTTACATGCTTGCTCCCTTTGTAATCCCCTTCTTTCTGTAGACAACACCAGTGAGCAGCACACAGACTCTCTCTCTCTCTTCGCTTCTCAACAACTTCTTGGGTGTTCTCTGTGGAGCCAGGGGTTGGATGATCTTCATGAGTCTCTTCCAATTCAGAACATTCTGTGAGCCTATGGTTCTATGAGCTCGGCTAATGAGTGCCCAAGGCAGCTACGAGAATGATGGGCAGAGACAATGACACTCACATGGCCAGGGGAAGCAGAAGAGATGAGGGCAGAGCTGCAAGAAACCAACACAGGAAGGAGGGGACTGCGCCTGGGTGTGAGCTCCGGCTGCAGATAGGTAAACAGAGGCCCCTGGGGAGGAAGGGCAGCGAGGCACAGCAAGGCAACTCCAGATCCAGATGCTTTCCAGCTTACAGGGAGCCTTCCTGTATCAGTAAGCAGGGGTGAAATACTGCTTCCTCTGCAGTCAGTGCTGGGCTGCCACACGGCAATCAGGAGACCATCAGCGGGTACTCAGCACAATCACCGCTGATGTACAATAAAGGCTTTTGACCCTTTGTCCAAAAGGCACATTTGTGGGAACAGCAAACTCAGGCTTTGGATAAACCTGTACTGCAGGAGATGGGGAAGCAGTGCTCAGAAAAGAGAACATTTTCCCCAGGGAATGCCACCCACCCCCGCAGGACACGCTGCTGCCTTGGGGTGCAGGCAGGGATAAGCTCATCTCACCCCAGGCTCAGCTGAAAGCACTGAGGCACTGTGCTGGCTGGGAGCCGACCCCAAATCCCTCCATTTTGCAAGCTAACAGCATAAGAGGCACGGTGAGCAGCAGGTCTGTGCAGCATCCACAGCAGGACTGAAGGCAGAGCTGCTGGGACGCAAAGCACGATCAGAAGAAGGGAGGGATGAAGGAAAATCTGATTTCCAGGATCAGGGTTACAGTTTTCCAGGTCACGATGTGGGCCAGGTCTGTGCAGGGGCTCAGGCTGTCGTGGGGAAAGGGACCTCGCTGCACAGCCCCGCACTGCACGCAATGCCTGAACTAAGCAGGAAGAGGTTACTTCAGTTTCCTGGTCAACTTAAATTACCTGAGAGCAGAATTCAGGCCCTGCCCTAAATCTCATTTTAAGCTTCTCAAGCTTCCGGGTTAAGCTTTGCATTAAATGAAAGCCCCACAGTAGCCAGAGGTAGGCTGGTTTGAACGCATGCATACACAACGCATTAAGAAGCCCTATAGGAAAGGACACCGACCATTCCACTGCCCTACAAGCACAGCAGAGGAATGCTCCTGCTGCACAGTGCATGGCTGTGGGTTTGCAGGGAGCATACAGCCAGTGCCAGGCTCCTATCTGGGCCACACTGCCTTATGTAAGCGCAGCATCTCCACTGCAGCTGCGTCACCCCCAGACAATCAGTGCAGGCTCATGGCAGACGGATGCAGGGGGGCTCAGAAGGCAGCTGGGTTTTATGCAAACAGCCCCAGGGTAGGACTGTCCCCTCCGTGTTTGTTATCCCTGCATGTACTATTCTGCAGATATGCGCAGGATGAATTTTCCCCGGAGGGCACGGGCCGGTTGCATAACTCAGCAGTGTCATGTCAGCGGGCGAGCGATCGCAGATGGCAGCAGCAAAGCCTGACCCTCGCTGCACAGCCACATCCCTGCCCTGTGAAAAGCCTCCTCCCTTGCCCCAGGGTGCAAGGTGGGGTGCCCTGCTCTGCACCCAGGACTTCTTCACGCCCATCTGAAGCGCTCACATTCCTGCAGGTCACTGTCCTGCTCTAATCCCCACCCCACGTTCGCACCAGGGCCAGCACCAAACCCCAGCCCCTGGCAGAAGCTGTCACATCACATCAATTACTTGCACAGGAAATTTCGAGGGATTGAATGTATTTTGTGCTATGAGAGCAAAGGAGGTGGTTCATGGACAGATTTGGACAAACCAGCAGGGATGGCACTACACCTACCCAACGGGCTTTCCATTTCTGTATCCCTGTTTCTCTGGGGTTCACTTTGGGGGATGCATCAAACACTTCCTACAGAAGGTAAGGGCACCACAGGGTACCAGGAGCTGGGAAAGCCCATCCCATAAAGGCACATCCCCATGCTGTGCTGCTGGAGCACAGCATTCCCAAGCAGGGAACCACCAAGAGATGCTGGAGACAGCACAGAACCTACCTGGGACACTGCAAATGTGTGCATGCAGACACTGCACGCATGGCAGATCATTCCTCATGAGTCTGGGAATGCTCAGACAAGCAGCAAGAAGGATTTGGAGCAATACCTGACAAAGTGCCCTTCCCTTGCCCATCACACCCTGCAGTGGATGGCATACAGCCATTGACCACGAGGCTCACAGTTGGGTGTTTGCCAGTGACAGAAGCAGTTCTGGCTCTCTTTGCCTTCTTGTATCTGTGGTTCACTTTGATCCATGAGGATCTGTTTGGTTTCTGGTGAGTAAGGACCAGGGAGCAGCACTGTCCAGCTCTGGAGCTGCCTGTGAAAGACTGGGGCTGGAAAGACATCTGCCTCACCCTGTAATCTGTCATTTTTCAGTTTCATTGAAGTGTTTGGCCAGGAGAATCCCATAGTAACAGCTCTTATTTACAAACAGCTTTACCATAAAGGCAGTGCTGCTCAGTCCTTTGGTGTCACTGCTGAGTGACACAGCCAGCTACCCCACAACCACAGGTGTCCTTCCAGACCCCCACTCAGGACCAGGATGCAGCAGAAGCTAAGTTCAGGACTACTTAAGACCTGAGCCTTGGGGGAGAAGGGAGGGACTCTGCATGAACCAAGATTCATCTGAGCACAGATGTTCTGTAAGCTTCCTTTCTGAGCAGACCTCAGGTCTCGGCTTGGATGTTAAATACCAAAGCATCCCACTGGGTTTACGCAACTGTGCTTGGCACTGAAGTCCTGCCTTTAGCAAGGAAATGAAATGAGATGTATGCACATGCTTTGCAAGTGAAAGCAAGGAAAACAGCCTTATCTGTGCCAGAACCCACCTGCCACTCAGCTCAGTGCCTCCCCAGCAAGCCAACCAAGACCTGAGCTGCCCTGCCCTAATACCAGTGCAGAAGGGGCACCAAGTTTGAGACAGGACCTCTCAGAGCTTTGCTGAAATCACAGCACATGGATGAGACAGAAGTGGCAGCTCCTTCCCTGCCTCTGGAAGGGTACCCACATACCCAAAGCTGACGGGGTGTTCAACGTGCCTCCCCAGCTCAGACCCAAGGAGCAGAGCTGTCTATGGGGCTTCGGGCAGCACCAGGACATGCAGCTGCTCATCTGCTCCCCACTTCTACTGTATTACTCCAACAGAATAGGTGGGAAAAAAAACACCACTCAGAAACACTGTTCTGATGAGTCACTATAGAAATAGCTCTGGGAACATAAAGGACTCCATTGTGTCACTACAAAGTGCATTAACAGGCTGGACAGCAGACAGAATAATATAAAAACTGCCGATCACTTACCCAGCTGCAAAGCACAGCAGTGCCCTGCCCTGAATTTAAGCAGCACATGTAACCTGGTCCATTCTGGTTTCAAGCTCAAAGGCATCAGGTCGATCCTGCGGGTTAGCAGCCAACATGTCTTTCAGGAGCTGCTTGATCCCCTCAGACATGGAAGTCCTGCGCTTCTGAGGGATGTGCAGCTCCATCTTTGGGTTTTCTAGCAGCGCTTCCCCAACGGGCACAATCTCAGTCCCCTGCTTGATGTAGGTCCCCAGCAGCTCCCTCTTGGTCTCAGCATCAATGAAGGTGAGCCTCTCGATCATGGCCCAGATGATGATGCCGAGGGCGAAGATGTCAGCCTTGGCAGTGTAGTGCCCCTCCCAGACCTCAGGGGCCATATAGAAATCAGAGCCACAAGCTGAAGACAGCCAGTACTTGTTCACATTCACATTTTTGTTCTCGTGGCCACCCTTCTTGCCTCGAGCTGTCAGACCGGCGCAGACCTTGCTGAGCCCAAAGTCAGCCACCTTGAGAACCGGGGTGCCGGACTTCTCGGTGATCAGGATGTTGTCCGGCTTCAGGTCCCGATGGACAATGTGGTTCTTGTGCAGGAAGGCGATGGCGCTGGTGAGCTGCAGCATGAAGCTCCTGTTGGTCGCAGGGTCGGGCCGTCGTGACAGCACGTACTGGTTGAGGTCCCCCCCCTCGCAGAACTCCATGACGAACCAGAGGTAGCAAGGCTCCTCCGCGTAGCCCAGGATCCTCTCACCTTACCAAAAAGGGGAGGGGGGGAGAAAAAAAAAAAAAGAGTGAGTTTTGACAGGAACATTGGAAGGTGTCCACACTAACTCAGAACAGGGGCAAGACACAAGGCTGGTTTATGCAGGTAGTAAAGGTTTTAGGAATTGAGTGCATTGGAGTGCATTGGGACAGGCTGCCCAGGGAAGCAGTGGAGTCACCCACACACCTAACACTGCCAGGGCCAGAGCCCTCCAGCACCCCAGCTGCTCTCAGGCCAGATGCATGCAGCTTAAGCACTGCGTTTGTGCTAGGAGAGCTCTGCCACTTTTCTACAGCTCTAGTGAAGCACCAGCAGGTCTTCAAAGAGAACAAACTGGAAGCTCAAGTAGCCAACTACGTTTAAGTGCAATCTCAGTCATGCTGATGGATGCAGCCACCTCTACCACAGTCAGCAAAGCACAGGCAAGTCCAAGTGTTTGGAAACCACTTAAAGAACTCCACCCACTTGGCCAAGTTTTTTTTTTTTCCCCCCCCATTTCTTTTAGCAAAGGCCTGCAGACCATCTGGGAAAGCAAACTACCAGCATCACCAAGCCCCGGGCTCTCTGGCGTCTGCAATGGTCAGTGATTGGTGTGGGTGGGAATATTGGTTATTTGCACAAACAGTCTGTATCCATGGCTACTGCTATGGAAATGAAATCCTGCACAACACAAGGATTTGGCTGCACCTCCCTGCCCTCAGCAGAACATGAGGAGCAGGGCTGGGGCATGGGGGAGCAACAGCTCCCACCAGGGTCTTCTAGATGCCAAGCACAATGCCCAGCACGAGGGGTTGAGGGGCTCCTGTCAGCCAGCAGCACGACAGGGAACCACGGCAGTGCCATGTGAACAGGGCTGGGAGCATCAGACCACGGCACGCAGGTGGGAGGAGACAGCATTTCCCCAGCAGCCCCATCCCAGTAGAAGCAGCAAGGACCCGCTGGCTCTGACATGCTGAGGTTTGGGCTCAGCATAACAAAGGCTCAGGTTCAAGACGTGGCCCCGCACCTCTGCGGGCACAGGGAGGACGCCGCTGACCCAGCAGTAGCTGGGAGCACCGTGCACTTCACTTTGGGTGGAGCGCTGCTGGGAGAGGTTGAAGCCAAGAGTAATATTTCCTCATTTTCTTTCTATAATGTGAAAGTGTTTGAGTTGTTAAATCATCTTCCTGCCTTCAAAACAAACAGCTCTAAACATAAAGAGCTGGCAAGCCGCTTCCTAGAGATGAGAGTTTAGCAAGATGAGCTGCCAAGAGCTGAAGGGATGCAGACAAGAGCCCCCCTGCAGCCTGTCCTGGGAGCTCATTAACAACTCACTAATTTGCTTAGTGCATCAGTGGGAACAACCTAATGCCAGCAGAACCAGCATCTCACTCCCCAGCGCTGCAGAGAACCTCTAACTCCTTCTGTGCAAAGATGCTGTGCTGGAGAGAAGGGAGCCAGCAGCACAAAGCCAGGCACCTGGACCCACGGGCAACGTGCCATGGAGCACATCCCCAGCCCCGCTCGCTGAGCAAAGCAGCTCTGCCCATCACTGCCGTGGGTCTGGAGCAGCTAACGGGGCACACAGCCGTGCACAAGACCTGGAGGTGTGCGCACATCGGGGCACCGAGCACATTGCTCAAGTCTGCACCTCTCCTCGAGGCTCAGCGCTGCGCATTCCGCTGCCTTTTTGCGTTCTACCCCAAACGAGATGTGGCATAATCAATTTAACACGACGGAGATGACGGCTGAGCGACCTGGCATAGCCTGGTATCCCGACAGTTATGCTCCTGATGCAGAAAGAGCCTCGGATTAATCCCCCCCACACCCTGAGCCGGGCGCCTTGGCACAGCATCTGTGCAGCCTGTAAATAGCCACGCTGCGGTCGTGCAGAATGGCACGGCAGCACGGCCACGTGCCCACTGCTGCCTCGGCCGGGAGCGCTGAGGGCAGGAAAGGAGCACGGGCAGCTCGGGGGCTCTCCTGTAACAATATTTATCAGTACGGTATCAAACCTAAAGGTGGGGAAGGTGGCGAGCACAGCCTCTGCCCCTGCCTGGGACCAGCAGATAACACAGCTTGGAGGGTAGGCATGGGGAGGGAGAAGCTGCAGTGGGACCAGGGCAGGCAAAGCTCTCCCAGCAGCAGGGGAGGCTACCTTACAAGGAACAGAGAGCTCTCCCACCTGCCCACAGATGGGTGGGGAGCACCGACAGCTCCCCAAAAGCCTTTCCTAAGGCATGCTGCCTGTTAGCATGGCTAAGTGGGGCAAGAGACCCCAACCAGGGGGAGCTCTCCGTGCGGTAGGCAGGCACACAGCCCACAGGGGTGCACAGATCATAGGGCAGCGCCTTTCCTGGGGACGCTGCCTTGGATATGTGCATGTGGCGTGAAAAGAAGCCAGGATCAGGGCCATGTGGGGACACACACAGGTCCAGACATGTTCCTGTGGGTTTGGGAGCTGTGGCTCTCCTCAGAGGGCAGCTCTGCAGCTTTCCACGATGTCCACACTAGGGGACAGCATGCCCCCAAGGGGCACAGGCATCTGGGGAGGCACTGGGGGGCACCCAGGAGATGGGGCTCCAGTATTTTTCCACTTCTTCACTGCACGTTGGCAGAGCTGGGCCTGACAGCAGCCAAAAGAGCAGAGGGAGGGAGCGCTTTGGAGATGTCACCATCACAGTCATTGGTGGTGGCTGGAGGTGACTCCTGGCAGCCGCATGATGCTGCTGAGGGAACCCAGGGGAAGGTGTCAGCTGTCCCCATACAGCAGAGCGGTGGAGAAACAGGGATGGACAGCACAGAGAACAGTCCCAAAGTTGTCAGAGCCCATGGGAACACAGAGGGCACCGCAGAAGTGGGGTCACAGCCTCAGGGTGCTTGGAGGAGATGGGGCCACAGTGGGGAAGGAGCAAGGGCATGCACAGGGCCCCCACAGCTAAACAGGGGTGTGACGGAGGCACTGAATGGAGGCACAGGGGACAGCACAGAGGGATGTGCATGAGCCTGGAGGTGACAATGGGATCACAAGGTTGGGGTGCTGCTGAGGGGAAAAGCAAGAGGAGAGGGGTCCCTGGAAGCAGCACAGCGAGGGAGAGGATGGGTTGGGGGGGGACACAGCACAGTGCATGACAGGTGATGCCGGGCTGCGCGGGGGAAAAGTTGTAAAGGAGAAGAAATGGAGGAGAGCTGAGCGAGATGAGGGCAACCTAGGGAAAGGGCAGTGAGGGGGAAGGGCTCCTTGAGGGCAGAGGATGCCAAGGAGGGATTTGAACAGTGGGGCGACAAAGAGAGGGAGAAAGGGGAAAGGAGCACAATGGGAGCACCCATGTGGGGGTCTCCAGCGCTGGAAGGGCAAGGGAGGACACCGGGGGAGCCCAAAGGGGGCACCCAGAGGCCCAAAGGGGCTGGGGCAGGAGGGAACCCCCAGAGAGGGGGTACAGGTAGGGACCTAGGGATGGGAAACCCGGGGCAGGAGGGAGCTGGAGGACCGGGGGGGGGCAGGTCCCGGTGCCGGGGCGGTACCTTTGAGGGAGGTCTCCACCAGCCGCAGGTAGAGCTGGCTGCGCTTGTTGCCGTGGCTCATGCGCTGCCCCAGGCCGTGCCGCTGCAGCACGCACTCCTCGAAGCGCACCACGTTGGGGTGCTGCCGCCTCAGGCTGGTCAGCGCCCAGAACTCGGCCAGCGCCAGCTCCACGTTCTCGGGGGCGTCGCAACGGATCCTCTTCACCGCCAACCGAGCGCCGCTGCGGCCCGACACCGCCTCGTACACCACGCCGTACGCCCCGCGGCCGATCTCGGCCAGCAGGCGGTACCGAGGGGCCCCCGCGCCGCTACCGCCCGGGCCCGGGCCCACCGCCGCCTTCTCCTCCTCCGCTGCTACAGC
>NC_034427.1:9613615-9659421 GCF_002078875.1 Numida meleagris
GGGGAGCGCTCCGCCCCGGCGGGGCTGGTGGGGGCAGGGGGGCGGCGGGGCTTTGTGGTGTTATGTAACGGTGGAGCCGCGGGCGGGGGGGGTCGGGAGGGTCTGTGCAGCGTTCGAGGCCGGCCCACCCCGTCGTGTCGGCCGGTGCCGCACCTCCGTGTTCGGGAACGCCTCCAGGGACGGTGATCCCCCCCACCCCGGGTGCCAGCGCAGCACCGCTCTTTCCGAGAAGAAATTTCCCTGCCGCAATATGAGGCCACCGGGAGCAGAAGCCGACCGACTGCCCCCAATCCCCCCCTCCCGCCGCTCCAATTTCCTTTCAGGGAGCGACGAGATCCCCCCTGAGCCATCCCTGCCCCGTGATCCCCCCTGAAATAAGGGACACGCTGAGCGGGCACTGAGCGTGGGCATCTCCTGCGCGTGCTTCGAGCTCCGTTCGCTTTCCGGTGGAAGCCCTTCGCCTCCCGGCCCGGCGGGCAGCGGAGCTGTGCCTACCGAGCGCCGCCGTCGAGTGGGCGCTGCTGCCCACGTGTGCGTGGCCCGCCCGGCTTCGAGCCGCGGTGCTGAGCACGCAGCCGGGTCCGGCGGCGGTGAG
The DNA here is from genome assembly GCF_002078875.1 of Numida meleagris. Lineage (NCBI taxonomy): Eukaryota > Metazoa > Chordata > Aves > Galliformes > Numididae > Numida > Numida meleagris. Next base: position 9,614,211 of record NC_034427.1, read on the forward strand.
CGAGCCCCGCTCCGCGTGCAGATCGTGCTGGAGGTTTTGCGGCTTGTGCCAGAGCGATTGGCTGGAAGCTGCAGGGATTCGGAGGGGTTTGGGGAGGAAGAAGCCGATGCCTCATTGCTGGGGGCAGGGAATGGAGGCGGGCAGAGGGACCGGCCGTTTGGTGCTGTCCCTCCTGCTCCAGCTTGGTGCGTGGGGCACAACGTGCAGCCAGCAGCGGCTCAGCACGACGCTGCCCCGAGCACCGCTCCCTGCCGCCCTCCGTCCCCAGCCGCCGTCCCTGCGGCTGTCATCGCCCGTTTCACCGCTCGGTATCCCCCCCCTCCTCCCCCCGTACCCCTCCTTGCACCACTGCCGCCATGCGGGGCCGGGGCAAGAGCAGCCCCCGGGCACAGCCCCGTGCCGCTGACGCTGTGTGCCGCTGCCTCCCACCCGCTCTGCCACGCACGCTCGTCCCCCTCCTCTCCGAACCCTCTTAGAACTGATGCACTTAAAGCAAACTTAACTTTTCTATTACCGCACATTTCTCTTACCCAGGTGCTTAATTACCATTGTCCCAGGGAAATGTCAGCATGACTCACAGACAGTTTCCCATTAGGAAGCCGCAGATGAATATTAATTACTCTCGCAGGTGGGTGGGCTTGGTGGCAGCACCTTTCCCAAAAGGACCGTGTCACCCCCACACCCACCCGGACCGCAGGGACCAGAGCTTTTTTTTTTTCTTTTCTGCACACGCAAAAAAGAATGGGGCTGCGGTGCTCTGGGGACGGGAGAACCCCGATCTCTTCCTGCAGCAAGCGAGGTGGAGGCACCTCCTCCATCCCGTGCTCGTGGGGTTAGCTCAGTCTCCAGAAACCCCACTCCCCATGGGGAAAGTACCTGGGGATGGGGATGCTCCAGGTGTGTCCTGGGAGGCGGTCCCGCTGCTTTTGGGATGCTCCGCACCGCGATCCCTGGGCACACACCCGGAGATGGGGCTCCTGGAGCAGCTACGGTGGGATGGGCACCAGAAGGAGGCTGGGTTTCGGGGATGGGCAGGGCGAGATAGGGAGGCTACAAGTAACGGTTTCGGTGTGAGAACCTTCTGCGGAACCCCGTGGCGCTCAGGAGCGAGGGTGAAACCTCCCGGGGCTGCCCACACAGCGCTGAGGATGCCACTGTGGTTTGCGGCTGCTTTTTGTTCTTGGCTTTGTTCTGCGCTTGCAAACCTTGAGCTGCAGGGGGTGGATGTGAAAACACAGCTGTCCCCTGCCTGTGCCCTCGTGGGGACTGAGCCTTGAGTCCCCATCCCTGCAGCACTGCTACCTCCCAGCACGGGTTCTGCAGGCTGCATCCCCTCTGTCAGCCCTGGTTGATGGGGGATGCTCGGCCCTTGCTTCACCCCCACCCCGTGCCCTGCTCCCTCAGTGCCTGGGTGAGCTGAAACCCACACCCAGCAAAACCCACGAGGTGCCACGTGCTGTCCACATGCGGCACCCCAAAGGCAGTGGTGGCAGCGCAGGGAGCCAGCTCCCAGCCATGCCCATGCCCCTGTGTGCTGGGAAGGCTGAGCGCGGGCACCGCGTCCGGCAGCTGGTGCTCGAGCCGGGGAGAGAGGCAGGTTGCTGGGAAACATCCCTCTTGAGCACCGATAAAAATAGCTCCGTCTTCAAGGCGAGAGGGCGGGCTGCGCTGCAGCCAGTGGGGCAGTGGGGATGGGATGGGGATGGGAGTGGGGATGGGATGGGGATGGAATGGGGACAGGGTGCCTTGGTCTGGTGTGTGGACACTGGGGCTGTCAGGATGCAGTTCTGATGGGGCACGGTGGTGCATGGGTTGGGGGATCCCCAGCACTGCCCATCCCCAGACTGGGCTTAGAGATATGTGCCTAGGGTATGGGGCTAAGAGGAGAGTGCAGCTCCCTGCCTCCCACCACCACTCTCCCCCAGCCCTTTTGGGTTCATCTCTTTGGGTTTGTCCCCAGGAGGAGTTTGGGTTTGCCCCTTGCCCTTTGGGTGGCCTCCATCCTCTCCCCAGCTTCACCACGAGGCTGGGGCTGCTCCCAAGCTGGGAGCATGAGCCTGGGGGCTCCCCATCTCCCACACCTCGGGCAGGGCTTGCATTCAGCACCCAACAGCCAAGACAGACCCCTGCCCACTACCCATGCCGAGGACCCCCACGGGGTAGCAGCAACCAGGGGGGGAACCCGGGGGGCTCACACCCGATCCCTGGGGCTGCAGCGAGAGAGCCCACCAGGGCTGTGGCGGGGATGCTGCGGGGCTGATTATTCACAGCTTTCCTCGCCCCGATTGGCTCCGCAGCGCTGAGCGGAGTGGGGCCCCACCGCAGGAGGAGACTCGGTGGCCATAAAAGCGGGCGGGCGGGCGGCGGGCGGCGAGTACGGTGTGCACCCAGCGCGGCCCATGCCCAGCTCAGCCTGACCTGCGAGCACAGCGCGGCGGGACGGGGCGCACAGCAGGTAGGGACGGGGTGTGCACGAGCGTGGATTTGGGGTTCCCTTCCCTTTGCCCGCACGCACCTTGCTGCTGGGCATCGCTGCTGCTCGAGGGAATGTGATTCAGTTTCTTTCAAAACATCCCCGAGCTGCCGTGCTGGGAGCATCTCGCACTTTACTCGTTGCTTTATTGCTTTATTTCAAGACTCGTACGTTCGCCGCAGGTGCCCCACTCATCCCCTGGCAGTTTCGCAGCATCGCTCTGCTGGGGCTCGGGGTGATGCTGATGCCATGGCCATATGCTCATATGGAGAGAGCACAGCCCCGGAGCAAAGCCGAGCTCAGGGAGAGGGCAGAGGGAGCGGGATGGGTGCTGGCACAATGCTGGGTGTGCTGTGGTTGTGGTCAAAAGGTCACTGTAAGGAGAGGAGGGAGCTGCTGGGAGCGGGCTGTGCTCCTCCACAAGTGTCAGCGGGGTCCCAAGCTGTCGGTGAAACACACACAGCCTTGGGTACCGGCACTGCACGGTGACATCTCCGTGTAGAAATGCTCAGAGACACAGGGGGTGATGGCTGGGAGCAAAGCCCTCCGTGGCCATGCTGTGCTCTGTCACCTGCTGCGCACTCAGGGCTGCTCTCCATCCCTCTGTGCCGGTGCAGCCGGGGCTGTAACCCGGAGCTGTGGTGCACAGACACACCTGGGGCTGTCCCACGTCTTAGCACCAAAAGCCTGAACAGAAAAGGGGCAGAGAAGGAGCGGCCATACAGCACACACGGGACACGGGTAGGAACCCAGAGCAAGCCCAGTCCCTTGCAGCACTGCTATGATCGTGCAGACGCATTCCCCAGGATGGATGCTCCGGGCAGAGCTCACCTCAGTGTGCTCCAGGTCCCGCAGTCCCACGCTCCAACCACAATTTTCTCCCTCTTCCTTTTGTCTCTCCCCTTTTTTGAGCGTCCCTTTTCACTTTCACCTAAAGCCCTGCCTTGCCTCCCCTTTCCCTGCCCCGCTCTCTCCTCCTCCTGCAGCAGGAGGACGGCGGAGCACCGCAGGGATGTCTGTGCCCAGGTACGTTCACAGCGGGTGCACGGGGCTCTGTGGGGCTGCAGCTTCCAGGCACGATAGCACAGCCAGCATTTACCTTAGCAGCAGGTGAGTCCTCTCTCCTCGCTCGGTGCCATCGAGGTGAGCAGGGGCTGCTGGTGCTGCCGTGCCCATATCCGTGCCCATCCTTGGGGTGATGCTCTCGGGCTGTGCGGCGCAGCCAAGGAATGCAGATTTCTCGACACACGATGGTGCAGATAATTCAAATTCAAATTTAATTTAGCATGAATTAATACTGTGGCGTTAACGTTTCTTCATCAGCGCCAATTAGAGTACATTAGCAGACAGTGCCGAAGAATACAATAGTCTCTAATATGCGTCATTAACATGTAACAGATCCCTCTGGGTCATGCCTTCCCACCCTGGATAGATGCAGGCACGGAGGCAGCGGGGTGCTGGCTGCTGGTGCACCCCTTTGGGTCGGCTCTTGCTGCTGGGCCTGGTGGCACCATGGCCCCTGGGTGCTGCAGGTGGTGCTGGGGGTTCTGGAGCCCCACTCTGACCCACTGCATGGCGTGTGCAGCCCTCCTGGCCTCACACAGGGTTCTTGGAGCGTGGAGGATGGTGGTCGCAGCCAGCAGGTAGGATGAAGCCTGGGATCAGCGTTCTCCCCCTCCCCACGCAGAAGCAGCAGGTTGGGTGGGGGATGCAGGGGACACAGCACGGGGCGAGGCTGTGCTGGAGGTGGGTGACCCTATGTCCCCGTCCTGCCCCGCATCCCCCGTCCCCTTCTGCCAGCAGCTCCACGTCTTGGCACTGTTCTTCCCCAAGGCCAAGGGGAGGGCTGATTCATCCCCTCCGTGCCACGCAAATGCGCGATCGCAATATTGCAGAGAGATGTGACGCTGGAAGAACGAGAGACTCTGCGTTCAAATGAATCGTGCCGGGCGGTGGAAGGGCTGGGATGGGGCTTTGGTCTTTGTGCATGAACCCACATGGGGTCAGTGTCCTGCAGCGTCCCTTGGGTCGCTCTCACAGGAGCAGATCCCAGAGGTGAGTCCTGTGGGTGCGGGCACGGCTCCCCAGGAGCAGGAGGAGAAGGTAAGTGCCCTCTGCACACTGGTGGGCTCTGGGCATGGACAGATGCTGGCTCCCAGCTCTGGGCTCAGATAGGTGACCCTCTCTGTGCTCTCACCCTCCCCAGGCAGCGGGGCATGATGGCACAGCGGGCGCTGGTGCTGGTGCTCTGCCTCTCCCTGGCTGCAGCAGCCTCCGCCGACTGCGCGACGCAGTGCTCCCTCTGCACCAACCAGGCACGTGGCACCGAGAGCAGCATCCAGCCCCTGGTGAGTGCTGGCCCCAAGCAGCCCCCAGCATTCAGTATTGGGGTAAAACAGCAGGGACGGCTCGGGGACGTCACGGGGTGGTGGTGCGTGGTCTGCGGGTTGTGGTCACAGGCACCCGGCGGCTCTGGGAAGACACAACATTTGGCTTCTTGTGAGCTTGGTAATGTGGATCCAGGGGATGGGATGGCGATGGATGGGGTGGGGTGGTGGTACCCGAGTGCCGGGTGATGCCGGCGGTGCCACGGCTGCTGTCTTGCAGATGTGCCTGTGGCAATGCCAGGGCTCCTCTCCGCCTGGCGCCGAGTGGGAGAGCTGCAGGAAGGCGCTGGCACTCCTGGCCCCGCTGGTGGCCCTGGCCGAGGGGACAGAAGGGACAGATCCATCCCCAGTGGAGGCAGAGGATGAGGCAGAGCCGGAGCAGGATCCTGGCCCGGAGGAGCTGCCACTGGCACCAGCCAAACGCTACGGGGGCTTCATGAAAAAGCTGGCCAAGGGGAGGCTGCTGTCCCTGCTGCGCGACAACGCCCACAGCAAGGGCGGCCTCAGCAAGAAGTCGGGGGGCTTCGGCCACAATCCAGGGGAGCGGGCTGCCCCCGAGAACTACCCGGGGCCGGGGGAGGGCGAGGAGCCCGAGGGCGCGGGGGCCGAGGGGCAGGAGCTGGCGGAGCTGCACAAGCGCTACGGGGGCTTCATGCGCCGCATCCGGCCCAAGCTCAAGTGGGACAATCAGAAGCGGTACGGGGGCTTCCTGCGGCGGCAGTTCAAGGTGATCACGCGCTCGGACGAGGACCCCAGCGCCTACTCAGGGGAGGTCTTAGACCTATAGAGCCTGGCATGGGACAGGTCCCTGCGCCACCAGCCCGACCGGTGCCGTCACCCCAGCCCCATCCCTTTGTCCCCAGCTCCAAGCGGCTGCCACCATCCTCGCCTCATCCTCCTCAGAGGGCCGTGGGCTCTGCCATCCCCACCCCACCCCCGCAAATGCCCCAGCTCTGCCCCCCACTGTCTCTCTCTGGTTCACCTGCACGCCCCTTAGGGACCTCGTGCACCCAGGGGATGGTATCACCCCCCAGCTGCTGGCAGCACATCCAGCAGGGATGCGTCCCCAGCCCTGCCACAGCTGCAGATGCACAGCAGGGGCTGGAAACCATCACAGCTGATGGATGAGGCAAGAGCTTCCGAGCCCCAGGAAGGATGAGCCTGAGCAGGGCTGGGATGCAGCCAGCAGGTCTAGAGGGCTGTGCAGTGGCCATAAGGAGGGGTGGCAGGGCAGCAGGGGGCTGAGCATCCCCGTCCCTTCCCCAATCCACCCACTGCATCCTGCTCATCCACCCGCTGCCTTCCCTGGTACAAGAACACTCTCTGGTTCACCCATCTGGGCCCCCTGCTCCCCCCACAGCCAATAAAAGGCAGATGCCAACGAAGCCATGGTGGGTGCTGAGCATCATCTTCCTCTGGGTGGATCCAGCCCTCAGCACAAGGGGATCACACACCCCAAACTGGGGCCTGGGGAGTACCCACAAACCCCACTGCCCTAAGGCCATGCTGTGGTTGGGAACCTGAGCACGGTGACCAAACCATCCCACTCCCACACATGCTTCAAGCACAGCATGACTGACGACAGCAGCTCCATGCCAGTAAAGCCCAACCCATGCAGAACCTCTCCATAGCCTCACTGCCCAGCGCTGCGGACACCCTAAGCTGTTGGGTGTTGCATGCTCAGGGCTCCAGCACCGACCACCCCAACTCCAGCATCACCTCCAGGCTGCTCTCTTCCTCCTTTTCGCTTTGCTGCAGTACTGGGGCTGCACTGGATGAACCCCCTCACAACAGGAGCTGCCAGCCTCCACCTCACAGGCAGGTGACGCAGTGACAGCCCTGAGAGCCACCGGTGCACAGGACTTTCCACTTTTATTATAAAAATATCTTGCAAGCAAAAAGAAAAAAAAAAAAAAAAAGAAGAAAAAAAAAAATCACGGTCAGTACAGGCAGTCACACAGCTCCCAAAGCAGTGCCAGGGCTCCCCCCGCCCCACACCGATCCCATGGGTGCTGGGGGGAGGTGGGGGTCCTTGGGCAGGGGACACACACGTGTCCCCCCCCCCTCCTGGCTGCAGGGAGCTGCCAGTGCCCCCAGCCCACATCCAGGCAGGGGGTGTGTGTCAGACAGAAGCTCTATGGGGTTTCTGGGGTTTTCACAGAGGCCTCGTTCTTCATTTGCACATCTTACCCTAGTGCGACGTACACAGCAGCACACCCACGTACAACACGCGAAACATTGGGGTTGAGCTCTAAAAATTAAGAGTTACATGGCAAACATTTAGAACGTGTTAAAGGTTACCGGGGGGCGAGGGCGGATGTGCCCGGTGAGGGGGGGCTGACTGTGGCCCCAAACACACAGGGCTGCGTGGCCGGAGGGGGCTGCGTGCTTTGTACAAGCCTGGAGCAAAGAACTCCGGGCTGTGTGGAGGAGGAGGAGGAGGAGGAGGAGGATGTTTGGCGAAGGGGCAAAGCCAGCGCGGCTGCGGCTCGCCTCGTGCAGCCCCCCCCAGTCCTATTGGTGTCGGTGCAAGAGCCCACGGAAGAGACACTTGGGAAGAGAGGTGGACATTGACATCCTTCCTTTAAAGCCAGAGTTTGTTTTCCACGCAGCTAGAGCCCCCGAAGGCAGCTGGGGGCCCCTGGCCTGGAGGCACAGTCCCGGTCCCTGATGCGCTGCAGCGCTCTCCAGCGACGCATCCTCGGGTTCTGCGAGCAAACCCAGTGCACAACTCAGGGATCCTCATGGCCAAGGGCCGGGGGGGGGGGGGGGGTCCCAAAGGCAAGGAGCCCTCAAGCCACCCCAAAAGTCTGCAAACAGAAGTCAACCCCCAGGAGCAGGCACAGTGCTGAAGGCTGCGCTTCCATCCCAGAACACGGGTACCGTGGCCATCGGTGCTGCTGAGAAAGTCCCCCCAACAGGGTGAGGGGAGGACCAGGACCCCCCGTGAGCCCCAGCTCTGCTCACTGTCGCTGGATCTGGACGCTGGCATACTCAGAGCTGCTCTCCTCGGGGCGCGGGGGGGGCCGCCGGGGCGCCTTGCTGAGGTGCACCATGTCCAGGTCGGCGTAGGTCAGGTTGTCGCTGCTGGCGGGCGGCTGGCTGCTGCTGCTGCTGCTGCTGCCGCTGCTGCCCTGGATGCAGGCGTACTCCGACTGCTGGCTCAGCTCGATGATGCGGCGGATGCTCTTCTTCTCTTTGGCGAAGTTCAGGTCGGCGTAGGTCAGGTTGTTGGGGTCGGACTCCTGGGTGAGACACCGAAGGGTTTTCTTTTGGAAAGCGCAAAGTCAGCCCCCACCCCCGTGCCGAAGCGCTCTCCAAAGCGCCAACACCGGCTGCGCACTGCACTGCCCATGCGGCAGCGCTGTGTCCATCCCACGGCACGCAACCACGTCACCAAATGCAAAACCACCCCACAAACTGCTTCGTGCTTATGGTGCAGCTGCTTCCAGCCCTAAAGCCAGACCTTCAAGGGGGGAGGAGGAGGAGGAGAGAAGGCGAAGGCAGAAATGGTGCTGGGAAGTACTGCAGCTCCTCCTCCCTTCGGCCACAGTGTGGAGACACTGAGACGCTTCACGCACAGCCTCCACCCTCCTCTCCCACGCTTGGGGGCTGCTCCCCCCCCCCCCGGGTCCCCGAGGTAATGACACACCTGGGTGGTTGTGGTCCCGCTGCTCTTCTCCGGCTCATGTAACCTGCAAGTGGAAACGAGGGGTCAGGTGCACCACGCACCTCTTCTCATGTGATGGACCACATGGGGGGGTGAGGCGGAGCAGATGCAAAGCACAGTCCTCGGGCAGGACACAGCCTCCCTGGTGAGGATTTGCTCAGGCGCTGGTGGCTCACCCCGACCCATCAGCTCGCCCAGCCTCACCAAGAGCCAGGCACTTGGGGACAGGATCACAAAACAGCTGACGAGGAGGTCAGCGGCACAGCCTGGGCTCCCACCTTCCCTTTTCCTCTTTGAGGCCCACCCCAGAGCTCTCACCCCTGACTGCTACCCATAAAGAGAAGCACAGCACATCCCTTTGTAGGATGGAGGCACTCAGCCCTGAGCAACCACAGCAACTCAGCACTGCAGGGAATGGAGATGAGCACTCACCTGGCAGACGGAGAGCTCTTACCTGCCGGGGGAGAAATAGTTTAGGAAGGAAATAGTTCAGGGAACCCCCACCTCCCAGACATGCCAGCCCACACGCTGCATTTCTCAGAACTTTGACTATTTCAGCAGCTGCTCCCCACACCACACACGTGGTTTCCTTATCCTTACCCTTATTCTGCTTCGTCCGGATGAGGTAGAGAATTGCAATCACCAGCAGCGCCAGCACAGTGCACACCACTCCCACCGCCACGTAGATGAGAAGATTTTCTACAACGGGAACCGCATGTGAGAGATGTCACTATGGACCTGAGAGCCCCAGTTCCCTGCACAGAGGGTCAGCGTGGTGACACTGCATGCACTGAGGGTGATATCCAGCAGCACCCCCAGTATGAGTCCTGGAACCGCATTCCGGTGGGACCCTGAGTTTGCCCTGAGGGGTGACATCCCACCCCCTCCCCACATGCACCCTGCAGCTCTCACGCACTGTTGTCTCCGGTGTAGCTGTCGCTGGGTCCCCACTGGGCTGGGGCAGCGATCCGCAGGGTGCCCGTGCTGGAGATGGGCTCCTGGTCCTCGTGCACCACCCGGCAGGTGAACCTGGAGCCATTCTTCTCCTCTCCCGCCTGCACCGTCACCGTGCTCTTCAGCTCAAACAAGCCCTGGGAGGTCTCCGTTAGCTCCGTGGTGTTCTCCATGTTCGTCTCCGTCCCGTTCTCCAGCCAGGTGACGGTCACAGGTCCCGGGTAGAAGCCCCGCACATGGCAGGTGAAGTTCACCGTCTTGTTCACCTCCACGGCGCCCGGCGGTGCAGCGACCACAGACACGCTGGGGGGAACTGGGAAGAGAAGCAGCGCCTGGAACCGGCGTCCCGGAGCCCACGGCCCAGCCCTGCCCCAGCCCCACGGCCGTGAGCCCTCACCTCGCAGGGCCTGGCGCAGCGCGTACGTCCTCCTCAGCGGGGACCCCAACGTGATGTGCTGCACCTCGCAAGTCAGCTCCGAGCGGACGTCGTCCTCACGCAGCACCACCTGTATGGTGCTGGACATGTTGTAGGAGGAACTGGACAGCTCTGGGGTGATGTTGGGTGGCTCAGCCCGAACTGAAACGCTGTTCTTGAGCCATTTCACCTGGATGTCACGGGGGAAGAACCCTGCAGCACTGCAGGTGAAGGGCACCGACTGCCCCGGCACCGCTCGGCGACTCGGCCCCGACATGACCGGCTCGGAGGGTCTGGCTGTGGGAGAAGCATTGGCCCATCAAGGAGCGTCCTGCCCCTCCCAGCCCCACAGGAGAGCCCACCAGGACAGGCTGGGAACCCACTCACCGTGCACCAACACCTTCGTGCCCTCGCCTCTCTTAAACACCTCTTCACTATTGTTGACTTTGTGAAACTTCACGCAGTAATAGGTGCTGGCATCCTCAAGATGGACATCCCTGATGCGGATGGTGAAGTCTGTGTTGGACTCATTGTCTGCTCTCGTCACACGGGATGAGGAGGAGCCTTTCTCTTCATAAAAGTTCCGATTGCCGCTGCCCCAGCCCTTCAGCCACCTCACAGCGCCAATAGGACCCGATCCAGACACTGTGCAGTTCAGGGTCAGTGTCTCCCCCGTGGTCATCACCACCGGGCCCTGGGACTGCTGCAGTTTGAAGTCCCGATACTTCTGGGCACCCACACCTGGGTAAAAACAGACCCCCTTAAGTCCCTCCCGACCCCAGGGGGGCCCTGAGCCCAGCACCAGAGCGGAGCTGTGAGCCCAGTGCCCCCAGTACAGAGCACACCTGTGTGCCACGCTCCGTGCAGCCGAAACACCGATCCAAGCCCACCGCCCCCGACACATCCCACTGCCATCACTCGTGAGGAAACAAGGGCACGCGCTGCACCACACTGAAATCCAAGCTCCCCTCGCAGACACAGATGTAACACTGCCTTTTCTGCACCGAATCTCCCCCAGCTCCAGCCCCGAGCCGTGCCAGCAGCGCTCAGCTCGCAGCGGCACTTGATGCCGTTCCCTCCACCGCCGGCAGAGGAAAGCCGTGCCCTGGATGCACCACGGCTGCAGCCGCAGCGCTGTGCCTCCGCCGCGTGCCCCGATGGGAGCACTGCACCTTTCCTGAGCCTCCCAGAGCCTGGGAGAAGTCCCCTGCTGAGAGCTGACATGACCACGCTACGACCCTGGAGATGGCGAGCAGCACGCAGGAGCGGTGCCATGGCTGTGCAAAGACCATTGCACTTGAGCCGGGAGCTCCTGCTGCAGCTGCCAGCACCGGGAGTGTGCACACACACCAAGGAAGGGCCGTGCATGCACCGTGGTGCAGCTGCAGCCCCTCAGCCTGCTCGCCGGCCCTTTGCATAGAGGGCCACAGCTGCACCCGGCTCTCCTGCACCACGAGGTCCCAGGGCAGGCCGGTGCTGCTGTAACCCGGCACAGCCAGGAGCTTTGGGCCTTGGTGCTTCCCTTTGGAGCCACAAAGCTAACACGTGGCACCAAACCAAACCTGTGCCAAAAGACAAAGGTGAAAATGCCAACTGTCCCACCTGAGCGATGGGCTGAGCCGTTGTTTTCCACCTCAGCAGCGACCGTGTGGGCGTCTGCAAGCGGAGCTGACTTCTGGGGTGACACCCAAGTTTGGGGAGCAGCCCCAAAATGGAGCCCTGGGCGCAACCAGCGCATGGCACAGCCTGCTCGGCTGGTGAGCCCCTCCCAAGCTCCTCCACTGCCCGCAGGCTTTTTGCAAGAGCAGTTGAGCAATGCAGAGAGGAAGTTATAAAGTATCACTTGCCCCAGACTGCGCTCTCAGTGGGACAGGGCTGCTCTGGGCATGGAGACCCGCCGCCCCCGAGGCAGACCCCCAGCCCCTTTATGCGCCCAGGGCAGCTGCATTGCTCCAGGGGGGCTTTCCTGATCTCTCACACCTCCCAGTCCAGCAAACGAAGCCCACGCACTCGCACGAGGTGTTGCAACACAGGAAGGGTCACGCTGCAGGAAGTGCGGGCCAGAGCTGGGCCCCCCCTGCACCGTGTGACGAGCACATTGCTCCCTGCTCCCACCTGCAGTCCTGCAGAAAAGTGGCTTTCCAGCGGGGCAGCGTGCACCTGCACCCTGTCCCCTCAGGCACCCACAGCACCCATCGTGCCGCAGGAGCCCGGTGCAGCCCCACTGAGCACAGCCCTCCCCAATCCACGCGTTCCCTCTGCATCCTCCCTCTCTCCATCTGTTGCGCTCCCAGTGAGGCACGCGCCGTGCCTGGAGGGGAGGAAGAACGCCCGCTTTGGGGTCTAGGGGCTTCAGAGCAGACACAGGCAGCGGAGCAGGGCTGGGGCACGGGCATTGCTCAGCCCGAAAGCACATCCCTGGTTGGGGCTGCCAGGGCTGCTGCTGGCCCCCAGCACTGGCACCTCTGTGCTGGCAGCTCTGTGGCCCCGTCATCGCACGGCTCCAAACAGTCTCTCAGCTCAGAGTGAAATGTGGCTTTTGGCTATTTTCTCCTTCTTTCATGTGCTAATTTAGAGATTTTTTTCCCACAGATCTGCTTGCCCAGCGCTCTTCAGATTGCTACAGTCAGGATTTGCAGGAAATTTGTTATACACGAGCTTCAGCCACGGAACGCAGCGTTGGCACCACGCTGCCTTAACCAGCCCCACTCGCACCTCCTGGATAACAACCACATGGCCCCCCCATGCAGCCCAGTGAACCCAAACCAGGAACACCCCGACACCCCTCTGGGAACACGTCCCAGTGCACAACCTGCTCCCAACCCCAGCAGCACTGAGCCCCCACCCCCCCCCTCAGTGGGAAAGCACGAAGGGGAAGTTGCATGAAAACCCCTTGCAAGCTGAGAAATGCAAAGTTTCTACCCAATCTCCTCCCCCTGCCCTTGCCCCGCAGCCAGCTTCCCCTTGCACCATGCAGACCTCTCTCCTTCCCTGTTCTCACCCAGCTCACAGCATGCACCATCCCCACGCGCCGCGAGTTTTCCATCTCGGTGACACATTTTTTTTTTTTGCTCTATTTCCACCTTTTGAAGTATCTGATACCGAACAGATTGCAAGATGCCGGGGTTTAACTCAGGAGAAGGTGCCTGCATGCTTAGGGCCGGTAAAAATAGCTTTCCTTCTGAAGGCACCAAGGAAGGAGTTCTGGGATGGAGCGGGGCGTGCAGCTGGTCACCGGCATGCGGGCACCGCGCGGCACCCCGAAATAATCCCAATGGAATTTCACCTGCACGGGGAGGCTGTGGGGAAACTAACAGGTGCCGGCTATAAAAAGAGCCTGGAAGCAGAATTTGGAGGATAAGAGACCCAGGGATGGTTACCCAGCACCACGCGGATCCCAGGCAGGGTGATAGTAGGGGCTGTATTTTACACTGGTGACATCAGAGGACGCCTCGGATCACGCATGGCCGTCGTTTGTGGGCTCCCCTCCTACAGCAGTAGCAGAAATTCAGCAGTGCGGCCAAAGCCCCACAACCGAGCAGGTTTCCGACCTGGGGGAGGCTGCAGGAAGCCGAAGCCCTTCGTCAAGCAAAGCTCACACAGAAGGGCTGTGAGCGGCCGAGATTTTGCAGAGGGCCCTTTGCCCTACAGGGAGATATCCTGGAGGATCTCCCCTTTCCCCCTTTGCTTCCTGCAGCAGCACTGCCCCTGCCAGCTCCTCCGCAGCGCAGCTGGATCGCTGGGGCAGGACGGTCCCCACTGGAAACCCACGTGGGAAGCAGCCAGGTTTGCACACCTGCACCATCACCCACACAAAGCAGTTCTCCAACCACCTGGAAACCCAGTGCTCCATGCCCCATTGTTTGTCCCGGTGGAAAAAAAGGGGTTGACCCTTTGGGGCCGCACTTGGTGAAGCTCAACAGCTTCGCTTCAGCCATTACCGTGGCAGGAAATCACAGCAGCTTCACTGGGGCAGCGCTCGCAGCCAAAACCTCCTTTGGCTTCCAGCAGCCCAGAGTGCAAAGCTCGGGGCCAACGCTCCCCAGCTGCGGGCAGGCAATTAGGAAAGCGAGCGGTGCTGTGTTCAAAGCATCTGCTGTCTGCTGGAGTGCACGCTCAGCTCTGTGCCGAAGGAGAGCTTCGTGGGGACAGGTCTCCAGCGGGCCCAGGGCGTGCAGCTCATTGCAAGGGGAGGTGTGGGGTCGGGACGGAGCCAAGCAGGCAAAATACCCAAAACGGGGAGGTGCACTGCTTTTGTCCCACAGAGTTTGCCCCGTCCCCCAAAGAACCACAGCCAACAGCAGGCCAGGAGGAGCCCAGCTCCTCTGCACTATCACTTGAGATGAATGACACTGAAACACTCTAGAAATGAAACATCCTTGAAAGCAGCACCCACCGCAGGGCTTTGTTCCTGGTGGGGCAAGAAACTTCCCGCTCCCACAGGGGAAGGGAAACACCAGGGTAAGCACCGACCGTCCCTTCTCACAGCACTCTCCTATGGGACTGACAGGGCCACGAGCCGTGGGGAGGGCAGAAGGAGCCACGGGGAACCCGGGGGGACCCGGAGCTGCCCCTAAGCGAGCAGCACGGGGCGCAGCCCCACTGCGCTGGGGTTCAACAGTTGGGCAGTGAGCAAGCAAGAACGAGGTGGCGGGGGGGGGGGGGGGAGGGGGGGGGGGGGGGGGGGGGGGGGGGCAGCCATAAAAACAAGGTTTGGGTTTTAAAGAGAGCTCCCTGCCGGGCTCCCCTCCTCCCGTCCGCAGCAATGCCGGGGGAGACGTGCTCCTCCCGGAGCCGGCGGGGTGCTGGCAAGGGCTGGAAGCAACGTGCCTCTTCACGTCCCTAATTCCCGCATCTGGCTGCGGAGGGGGATGGATGAACGGCTCCGTGCTGGGAGCAATGGAACCGGGCCCCGCGCTGGAGGTCATCGCCTGGAAAGGTCATAGCAAAGCGCGGCCACACCGCATCGCGGCCGGTGCGGAGCTGGGAGCGGGGCGAGGGGCGGCAGAAAGGACGCGAGCAGAGAGAATAAGGAAAAACACTGCAAAACGAGAGCTCGGGGCTCACCTGGGCAGGAGGGCGGGCAGAGCAGCAGCAGGCAGAGCAGCGGCCAGGCGGGGGGACGGGGCTCCATCGCCGGCTCCTCCTGGAGAACAGAGAGCAGAACGGCTTCAGCGAGAAAAACAACAACAAAACCCCACCAACCAGCCAGGCAGAATTGCAGATGGAGAAGGAAACGGCACTTCTCAGCCCCTGAATGAGGAAGGACGGCCGTGCTCCCCCTACCCCCCCCCTCCCCACCCCGCCTCGCCGCAGCGCGGTACGGAACGCACGGACCTGGCCGGGCCCCGAGCGGCCCCGGGGCCGTTCCGCTCCGCACCGCTCCGCTCCGCTCCGCACCGCCCCTCCGCGGCGCCGCCTCCGTTGCCCAGACACCGCGAGCGGCCCCGGTAGCGGCGGGGCTCCCCGCAGCCCGGCACCGCCTGGCTCCTGGCAAACTCGTGGGTGGGAGCTCCCCCCGGGACACTGCAAGCTGCCTTCTTAAGGTGGGCCGGGGGAAGAGCCGCCCCCCCCGAGGGATGCGGGTAAGGATGGGGCAGCCGCTGCAGTCCCCACGCAGGGTGGGGGGCAGTGGCTGGAGCCGCTCCGACGGCCCCAGGCATCGCACACCAGGGAGGGCACGGCGTGGTACACAGCCCGGTGCTGCCGTGGTGGGGTTATGGGGAAAAGCACAAAGGTGGTGGGGACACACGGTGCTCCCAGGCACAGTGGGCATTTAGCACTGTCCAAGAGAGCACGCAGGGCCAGTGGCCGAGCCAGGAGGGCCGGTGGCAGAAGTATGAGTGGGTGATTTGGAGGCATCACGTGGAATGAGCAGCTCGGCCCATCAGGGTCAGACCAAGCAAAGAGAGGACCCTGGTGCAGGGCAGGTTGGAGGAGAAGTCCCTCTATCCCATCCCTGCACCGGTTCCTGGGCGCACATGGACATCTCTGGCGTGTCCCCTCACCTGGCAGACAATGGGCTTAGCAGGAGCACATCCAACATAGAGGATGGAAGCCTACAGCCCAGAGAGGTGAGAGCCTGAGGACAAGGTGACCACCATGGGAAATGGAGCTGAGGGAGAGAGCATCCATGGGATGCACGTCCCTGCTGCACCCTGACACAGTCCCTCCCAGGGGAGACACATCCTCCACTATCTGCTCCTGCTGCAGTTCCTCCCACCACCCCATGACACTTCAAGGCCAGGGACCAGCCCGGTGCCCAGCACAGCCACACTCCCTGCGTCCAGGCACTGCTGGCAGCTCCCAGCGCTCTGCTCACCCAGGGACAGCGTGCAGCCCTGCAGGCAGGAGCTGAGCAGCAGCACCCAGCACAGGGCTCAACCCAAGGGCAGCAGCCGTAGCCGTGCCGGGACCACTGCAGCCACCAGCTCCGACTCCCTCCCCAGCAGCCGCTGGGCTGTCGGCTTTATTTAGAGCTTCACATAAACAAACAGCAAAGATAGCTGAAGTGTCTTGGCACCATCAATCCGCACGCAGCTCAGCCCGGGTGTGTTCTCTGCATTCTCATTTCTGGTGCCGCGAGCCTCCCCCTCGGCCCTGCCGGTACAGCTACACCCGTGCATTACATCCAGCTTTAATTGACCTCGCTTGCTCTGGAGCTGGGGCAGCACCTGGGATGGCTGCAATTCACCCCTGAACCCCCAGAGCGGCTCCAACCACTGCTGTTCCCAGGGAGCTCCCAGGAGCCCAGCGCAGCCGCTGCCTCATTTCCCCTTCCCACATCTGGTGAGCACGTGAGCCAGCAGCAGGGTTTGGCTTTCGGCCTCTTGCACAGGCAGCGTGACGATAAATCAGCTCTTTGCGTGGGGAAGGGACAGGGAATCGACTACAGTTTGAGGGGAATCCTGCAGCACCTTGCATCCCGTGTATGGGAGCAGAGCAAGGCAAGGTGCCGATGGGATGCAGCCCTGCCTCCAGTCCCCATTCTTTTGAAGCAACAGCCCAGCTCCTGGGGGCCCGGCTGCCTGCAGCCTGTCTGGGCTGTTCTCCTGCTTAGGAGGCTCAGACAAACCCGTGAGCACGGAGCACAGACAGCCCCGTGCGCAAGCAGAGCGCTCGGGAAGGAAAGTTAGAGCTTAAAAAAGCTCGGCGAGAGGAGGCACCGCGGCACAGCAGATGGTGCGGCGCGAGCTTCCCAGGGAAGAGCTGCTCCTGCTCCCCGTTAGGGAGCATATGGGCAGCATGGGCTGCCTCCCTGCTGCCTGCGCTGGAATGCGGGGTTTGGAGAAGCCGGCCTGGGGAGCAGCCCCTGCCCTGTGCTGAAGGCAGGGACATGGGAGCGTGGTGCTTTGGAGGTGTGACACTATTGCCAGTGCTTTCCTATGCACATGAGCAGAAGGCTCAGGAGCACCGGTGCTGCACCCATGGCACCTCCACACTCCAGAGCACAACCCCTGCTCCAGGCTCGCGCTGTCAGATCCTGGCCCCTAGGAGCTGCTGCTGGGGCTAAGGGTTTGGGACTGTTTTCAGCCCTTTTCGTGGCTTTGAAGCAACAAACAGCTTCCTCAAGGTGGGTTAGGGCAAGCCTAGGGCAAGCCACAGCAGCATCACCTTGCAGGGAGGCTCTTAAGCAGATCTCCATATCTGAGCCCAGCGGCAGCACTGCAAACTCACAGCTGTCCCCACCAGCCAACAACCACCAACAGCATATGCACGGCACTCAGGTTTGCAGGGATCCACAGAAGCTCAGAGCCACGCAGCTGTATCCTGACTCAGCCCCAGTTTGGGGGCACGCATCCTGCAGAACCCCCCACCACCCCCGAGCTGTGGGTTCAGCCCCTGCAGGGCCCTCAGCTGGGAGAAAAGCACAGAAACATCTCCTTAAGGAGGGAGCTCCAATTACGCTGCTGATATTTAGGGCTTCCAGCACAACAAATGGAGCTTCAGCTTCATTAGGTACCATGCCAACTTAGCCCAAGACATCCAGTACAGAAGGAGCTTAAATTAGTTTATCTGATGTTAACTTCTAACAAGCAATATGCCAACGCAGGGATGGGAAGCAGTGACCTTCAGCCCATGTGCACGAAGCAGCACACAGACGCATCCAAGCTGGACCCCAAAGGCAGCAGACACCTACAGAGGAGCAGCTCAGCCCAGCAAATTCCCATTGATGAAACCAGGGTGCATTGTACCCACTCACTCACTGCACGCTCCCCCTACAGCACCCAGCATCACCTTCATGCAGCTGAGAAAAGAAATAGCCTGGCACCCGGGAGCCCCTTTATGCCATGTTAATGAGCTCCAGGTGCTTCCTTATGACCGCAGCACAGCTGTGGTGGCCATAGGAAAGCAGGATGGGGGCTGCTGGCTTCCTCCTGCGTGGCTTTGCCTAAAGCAGAGCTTGGAGTTCACAGGAACTGCTTGGCTTTGTTCAAGCTTTTATGGGATGATTTAGGGCTCCGCTGGGATGTTGCAGGTCCTTCCCTGAGACCCCGCAGCGAGGGGTGTGCTCACCGCCCCCTATCACAGCAGGACAGGGCAGGAGGCAAATCCCTAATCACAGCCCGCTCCATTCTGGCGCTACTGGAGTGCTCTGCCAGGACCAGGTGGTGCCCTTGAAGTCCATAAAGTGGTATTTATGGAGCAGTTTAGCTCTGATTGCTTGGTTTGTGGAGGAAAAGGGAGGGATATTGGTGCTGGGAGTGATGCGCTGGGTACAGTTATGGGGTTTGTTCGTCCACGTCCCATGCAGAGCAGCATTGCATCACGTCCACCCCTGCAGTGCACGTGGGATGCTCCGACCCTGCAGCAGTGCCCTGCGAGGTGCTGGCACTCGGGTAACTCCACCAGGCTTCCTTAACACAGCCCTACACGTTTCCAAGGGGGAATTCCTACCAGGCTGTGTCACAGCAGGAAAGGTGTTTTACATCCTGCCCTGGCCTGGCAGCCTGCCCTGGGAGCAAAGGGACACGGGGTTTGGGCTGGAACTGCTGACACGGTGAGAAAAGCCAACTGCAGGGACAGGAGCTGGTGGGGTCACGCTCGCTGCTGTAAGCTGTCGGTCAGTGTAAGCTGGTGAGCAGGATCCTGCCTCTGGCCCTGGAGGAGGCTTCGCTCTCCTGTTGTGGGTGCTGCAACCCCACAATGCCCAGGGATACATGGGGACTGGGTCACAAAGCAGCAGAGGGGCCGACCCTGCACACCTTGCCTGCAGAGCTCAGGGACACTGCGGGACGTCCACGCTGGGCACGGACAGGAGCTGGTGGGGCTGTCTACACCCCGGCGTGTTCAGCTCCGTGCTCCCCTGGGAACAGCAGTGCAGAGTCAGGGGGCTCCTGGGTGCTGCAGGGTGAATGGGGGCAAACCAAGCAGCCTGTGAGACTGCAGCACCATGGAGCAGTGCCGGAGAAACCCTCAGCCCCCTCTTAGGCAGTGCCGCAGCCCACAGGGCGAGGATCTGGCCGAGGGAGGAGTGATAGCACCTTGATTTTCTTCTGCCTTTTTTGTTTCTGTATTCTCTCAAAGTTCTTTGCTGATGGCAAATTGTTATCACGAAAGTGCATCCAGCGCTGCAGCAGCAGATAACGCTCAGCGCGCTCCCCGGGCTGCAGCGGCTGTACCTCATTGCTGCCTGATAAAGTCCCACGGCAGCTGGAGATGGAAACAAAAGTGCAGATGCAGGGGGATTGATCACGGTGCGCTATCTCACCCCATCACTTCCTGCTCGTCAGAGCTCGTGCTGGACATGCTGCAGGACCTGAAGCCCAGGCGTGGCAGGGACGTGTCCTGGAGGTTAGAGGTGCCACAAAAAGAACAAGGCTCTGCAAGATGCACCATGCTTGGGGTGGTGCGGTCGGCACAGAACGGAGCAGCAGAGTTATGGAGAGGGATCGGGGATTTAGGGGCTCTGTGTGATGTCCTCGGCCCTGTGAGCTGAGAGTGAGCACCAGCTGATGCCTGCAGAGAGGGTGCATGTCCGTGGGGAGCCTATTCTGTGTGTGCATGCGTGTGCACTGCGCGTGTGTTGCATCTGCATTTCATGTGCGTGCAATTGCACGTGTGTGCGTGCATGTGTAAGCACATGCACACGCGTGCAGGAGCTCTGGCACAGGGCTGTGGATGCAGGGTCCCAGCTGTGCCCGGTGCCACCATGCCCACCCAGTGCCGTGGGACACCGAGGGCATCGCCAGAGCCTGGGGCTGAGTGCTTGCCCTGCATTGTGCAGGGCATGAAGTTCAATCATGGGGAGCGAAACTCAATCGTGCATGGCACAGATGAAATGCTCCGGCTATCATCGCGCCGCGGCCCTTTAGCAGCGGCTCTGACCGCCAGCATTAATGATATCCACCCAATTAGCCGCTGCGCGCTCCACGTCGCCCGAAGGATTAACAAATGAAATCATCATCGCGGGGCGTAAGCGCTTAACGCCGTTAATTAGTCACCGAGCTGATCCCAACCCAAACACCCGACCTGCCCCAGCAGTGGGGTGCTGGCAGCCAACGGGGCACTGGGGCAGGGGGTGCTGCCGTGCCCAAAGCTGGGGCTCTCCCGGGCACATCCCCACGGCCGGGGCTCCCCCGTCCCCTCTCCCCTCGCTCCTGGAAGCGGGAGATGTTTACGGGGAATTTGCCTCACTCGGGGATGCGTTATTTTTACACGTTGCCATAGTTACCGCTGCCATTATAAAATTAAGGCTGAACCTTGTGGAAGAAATGGATCTGCCAGATGCAATTATTTACGGACCGCGCTGTTTCCCCGCCGCGCCGCCCGCCCCGCGGTCCGAGCCCCCCTGCGATGCTCTGCGGGGCCGCATCCTGCTCTATGGGGCGCACCCCGGGGCACCCCGCTGCGCTCACCGCTGGCACCGCACGGCCCCTCCGCGCTGGCAGCACCGCGGGCACGTCCGCCGCGGCCGGGCTGCTCCTGCTTGCCGCGCTCTGCTGCCTCTCTAAATATTTTTTCCTTTCCTTTGCACTTCTCCTAAGAGGGGCACTTGTGCCGGGCTCCGGGCGCTGCCAGCGCTGGGGTTGCAGCCAAGTGCAGCCGAGCTTTAAGGTCGCTCCGCGCTGTTGGTGCTGGGGTTCCCGGAGCATCCTGCCCAACCCCGTAGCACCCCCCCGCCCCCGGCAGCTCATTTCCTCCATAAAACCGCTTTGCAGCGGCGCATCCCCGGGAGCTGAGCCCTCGTGCTCAGAGCTCTTTGGGGCAGGATGCATGCAGGGAGCTGTGCCGCGTGCCACCTGCAGCTGACCCCCCAGGAGGAGCACGGGATCCTCCCGGTGTCAGCAGGACCCCCCCTGCCTGCCCCACTGCCCCCACAGATGCTGATCCCGAGCAGGGCAGCAGTGCTGGCTCTGATGGCAGCCGTCCCCAGGCAATGTCCCGTCAAACACCGAGAGCACAAAGTGAGTCTTTCTTCGGCACTGAATGTTCCTGTTCGTCCCACAGTCCTGGAAATCCTTCTGTAATCCTTGCCAGCACCGTGGCCTCAATGACATCCCCCCAGCGGAGCACCGCCAAGGCTAAATGAGCGCTGGGTGTAAAGGATTTCCTTTTAAATGTGTTTGGCAGCTTTCGTTTTCACTCCCTGTCCCCTAACGCCTGTGGCAGGGAGGATGGGGAATGGTCAGAAGGGCTGTCCCCAACCTGCCCCCTCAACTCTGGCAGTGTCACAGAAATGGGACCAGGCAGGGCAGGGTGGTTCCCAGCACAGCTCCTCTCAGGCACCAGAGAATCCACGTGGGTGAGCAGCATCCCCCAGAGAGCCGCTTTGCTCCTCAGCTCAGAGCCCAGCTTGGGGGTCCCATGGATGTCCCCAGGCATGGCGCAGACCCGAGCACCCCAAGCACCCAGCGGGGACACCCTGTCCCCACGGTCAGGGATGCACGGGGTCCCACCGTGCCCCAGTACAGCCCCGTTGCTGTGGGATGGCGGTGCCTCGTAATGCTCTGCGTCCAGGCTGAGCTTACAGGGCTGGAAGAATATCTGGAGAGAGCCGAGGCCTCTCCACATCAGGAAACTGGGGTGAAGGATAAAGCTGGCAGTGAGGCTGCGGCACTGAAGCAGTTCCTATGACAACCCCAAATCCCAGCCCTGTTTATCCCTTTTAATAAAAATCCACAATAAGGATGAAACCGAGGAATAAGGTTCAATAAGGAAGACACAAATAAATCAGGAACCGCATAAAACGTGTCACGGCTTTACTTCTGCTTCGTTCCTTGCTTTCCAATTAAAATGCTGCCCTGATAAATGGAAGGCTGTCAGGTTTTGAGTTGCTCTGTCCCCTGTTATGGCAGCATGGAGCCAGGCAGGTGCCTGGGGACAGCTACTGGCATCACACGAGCTCCTAGGGCTGCTCCCCATGGGTATCCTGGCATGGCATCCCCATGGCATCACCTGGTCCCCAAGGCATCGGGGGCCCAAATGGCACTGCGGGGTCCCCATGGCATTACAGCATCCCCATGGCATCACCTGGTCCCCACACCACAGTGGGCTGGCTGCCCACAGTGTCACAGGTTCCCCAAGGCATCATCAGGACCTGATGGCATCGTGGGGTCCCTGTGGGGTTCCCTGTGGCTTTGGATGCTCTTGGTCCTGTGGCCATTTTCCTTTGGGCTTTGTGGCCACCGCAGTCTCTTGGCAGCAAGGACAGGGATGGGGACAAAGCAGGAGCATCTTGGACAGAGGCAGCCCCAAGGCACTGCCCGTCCCTGCAGGAGGCACAGCCAGCGTGGGACTCTGCTTTTTACCCATTTATCCCTGTCCTCCTCCTTTCCCCCCTGCTCAGCCCTGGCTCCAGCACAGGCTCAGCTTTGTCCTGCTTCCTTGCAAGCACTGCCAGCCCCGTGCCCCCCAGGGATGGGCAGAGCCTCCCCTTGCCCTGGCACCCAGCGCGGACACCATGGAGCCAAAGCGGGAGCGACCCAGCCGTGCCCCTGTCCAGCCATCCCCCTGTGCTAGCCGAGACCACGCTCTTCCTCACTGCTTTTTAACCACTCCTCCCCCTCCCCTCGCTGCTGGACCGGCCTCGTCCATCACTCGCTCCCCCTGGACTAGTCGCTCACTGTCGTCGTGCGCGTTCTGCTGGAGCCTCGTGCTCCCCGCTGCTTTCCCCACAGCCGCTCCTCCCACGCCAGCTCCTGGCACAGCCCCTGCAGCCTCAGAACCGTTTCCCAGCCCTTGGGGCCAGGGACGGAGCAGACATCCTTGGGGGCACGGCTTGGACCCCACCACCGCCCCCCATTAGCAGTACGTGGACCCCCCCGCTGCACCCCGAGGTGCTGCCCGGTGCGCTCCTACCTTGTGTCCACGCTCGGGCGCTTGTTTGTGCTTTCACTGCCGGCACACCCCGGGCTGATGGCTTAAAGGATTTTCCTTTAATAACCACCAAATCCTTCTCCTGGGCCGTAAGCCGCAGACCTGGGCCTTTCCTAGGTGCACAGCGCTCCACGGTGCCTTGCTCCTTGCTGCTTTGCATATGCTTGCATCAAACTGGATTTCCCCCCTCCTGGCCCAGCCCAGAGCTTCAAAAGCGCCGAATGCCCTCGAATCTCGTTTCCCTCTGTCTGCGAGGTTTCTCCCTGGTTTCAGTCTCCCCAGGCATGGGGCTGGGCACCCTTTGCCCCGGTTGTGGCAGCCCCTGCTTCCCCATCAGCTCTGCTCAGCTGCAGAGCTCTCAGCTCCAGGGCTCCGTCCCGGTTTGCAGTGCCACAGCCCCCGTGTGCCCTCGGGCACTGGGCAGAGGGGGACAGGCGCTGGGCTCCTTACAAACACCCGGCACCGTGCGCAGGGTGCTGGGTGCTGCATGCTTCTGAGCTGTTCCCCAGAGAGAATAATCCCGAAACCATCCCCACAACACGTCCCCTGGTGCAGGGGATGCTGCTTCAGCCATGCAAATGAATTTCACAAGTGGCTTCCCCCCCCTTGCAACAACTCGCCCCTTGATACGATCTCTGTGTCCTCATACGGTTCCCCTGCGTGCACACATGCAGATATCTTACACTGTCCTCTTTCACTTCTCTTTTTTTTTTATTTCACAGAAAAGCAGATAAAATAGTTGAAAGCTGATAAGTGCAAACAGCTTTCAAGGTCAGAGGCAGCTGCAATGATTTCTCTGCAGGAAAAGCGCCCATGACACAGCTCCCTGCCTCCACCTCGCTCTGTCCTCCTCCCAGCGTGTGGCCACAGGATGTGGGTTACAAAGGACTGAGAGAAGGAGGGAGTGGGCTGGGGATGAGTGTGGCAGGCACCGGGGCAGCAGGACCAGGCAGCCCAGCCTGCTCCTCACCAAACATCCAGGTGGGTCAGGGCAGAGCTGGGGTTCAGCTCCATTTAATCCCGGCCCTGCTTGGTGGGAGCTGCTGGGAGGCTCAGCACGGAGCTGGCAGCAGCATGGTGTGAAAGGGCACGAGGCTGTGGTGGCCACACGTCTCCAGGGCCCTGCAGCACCTGCAGCATCGTTCTGGCTCTGAACACAGCAGGACCGGGTGGCACGGCTGCTTGCTGGCTTTAATGAGGATGAGCTTGGTGTGGTGATGGGAAGATACAAATCGTGGAACTGCTGAGCTGGGAAAGCTCCGATGGCCTGCGCTGGTGGAGATATTCATGAAGTCTTCCTGGAGCCACCAGCACAGCACAGCTTGCACAAGGCAGAGGAGCTCAGCTCAGTGCCCTGATTCTGCACCCTGGGGGCTTCTGGCTCCCGGAGAGGCTCTGCCGAAACTGAGCTGAGCCTGCCCCTTCCTGGCATGGCCACACAGACAGGAAGGAGGGCTCTGAGATCCTCGTGCCAAGCTTGGCCGGCTGCGAGTAGCTCCACTTCTTCTTTCTGGTGCCCCACAGAAAGTCTCTGCTTCCTGCCCCAGTGCTGTGGCAGGGCCGGCTCACTTGGCAGCTCTCCTGAGGCTGGCGTACTCGGAGCGTTCAGCACCAGGGCTCCTGCTGGGCCACTGTGCTGCAGGCAGGGGCTCCAGGTCAGCGTAGTGGATGTCCTTGTCCACCTTGCTGCTTCGCTGCTAAAATGTAGAAAACCTTGCCAAAATCACCCCTGCATGGCAGATTCCATGCAGAGTGCATGGACCGCTGGATGCTCACCCACCACCACCCTGGCCCTGTGGCTGCTGCATCCCTGGGGCTCCTGGGCAAAGGCGCCAGTGCCAAGCAGCACACCTGCATCAGGGCATCGTGGTGGGATGCTCTGCCCCATATCCACACCCTGCTCATACCTGACGGGGCAGCTTTGGGTTCTCTCCATCCTGGACTTCGCTGCTGGAGAAAAGGACAGTTGTTAGAGCAAGGACAAGGCAGCTGAGCTCCCCACCTCACCCACAGCAAACATCACCCAGTGCCAGAGCAAAACAACATGGTATTTTCCCTAAATTGCAGCCAAGTGAGGCAGCCTGCTCACCTCGCAGTGCAGAGGGAAAAGGTGGGGGTACCAACCTGAGGGTCCCAGGGCTCCCTGCACAGCACGGGGCAGGGAAAGGCAAGCAGCTGCCTGTGGTCACCTCAGCCATGTGCTGCCTCTGCTCCTCTCCCCTCTGCTTCCTGCGGTACAAGCAGAAGGCGAGGATGAAGACGAGGAGGATGAAGCAGAGCACAGCACCTGCAACCTCCACGCTGGGGAACGGAGAGGACTCTGTGGGGATACAAAGTAAAGTAGGGAGAAAGTGGTGGGCACAGGGCAGTGTGGGCCCGGCTGTGGGCAGGGCTGGGGCTGAGCTGGGGCAGCTGTGATGGGGTCATGCCAGACTGGAAGCCCACTCACCATGCACTGACACCTCCGTGCCCTGACCACGACTTAAGAACTCGTCACCAGACTTCATTTTGCGAAACTTCACACAGTAATAGGTGCCGGCGTCCTCAAGACAGACATCCCCGATGCGGATGGTGAAGTCTGTGTTGGACTCATTCACTGCCCTCGTCACGCGGGGTGAGGAGCCTTTCTGATCATACACAGTCTGATTGCCACTGCCCCAGCCTTTCAGCCACTTCACAGGGCCAGGGGGACCTGATCCAGTCACCGTGCAGGTCAGGGTCAGCGTCTGCCCCAAGGTCACCCACACCCGGTTCTCAGGCTGCTGCAGTTTGAAGTCCCATCCCACTTGGGCATCTGCACCTGGCGACAGCAACAGACAAGGCAGGGTCTGAGCTGAGCAAGGAGAGGACAGCTTGCTTTGATCCGCCTGCCCAGCACAGGCAGAGCACCCACAGCTCAGCAGTTCAGCTGAGAAACAGAGCTGGGTGTGGGGGAGAAAATGGCACTCGATGGGAGTGGCAGAAGCCAGCTTCAAAATGGACATGGGGAGAGATTTCAACTCCTGTCATGCTCCTTATGCCTGGCACTAGAGCTGCAGGAGGAAACAGGGGGAATTCCAGGCAGGAAAAAGCCCTCTGCTTCCTCCAGCATGGCTTTCCCTCAGTGCCGCTAAATGTCTTCAACAGGAGCACAGCTCCTACCCCCAGCCCCTCCTGCTCAAAGCCTTTGGATGCAGCTTCCTCGGGGCAATGAAGCACAGCGCACAGGACCCCGCACATCCCTCACTCTGGGCACATACCCAAGCCCAAGTGCCACGTCCCAGCACTGGGGAAATGGCCAAGGAGCTCTGGGATGGGAGGTGGGTTGTCCGGACACCCTGCAGTCCCTTGCCCCAAACAGCCTCATGCAAACCCAGAAAATCAGAAGAGAAAAGCCCCATACAGGGTTTATTTTTGCAGGCGTGCAGACAGCAGAGACCCAGTTGCGGCCGCATCAACCCCTCCCAACCAGCAGCACCCAGCGGCTGTGCCAGCCAGCAGGAATGGGTACTGAGAGAGCTGACCACAGCTCCTGCTGCTGCGCTGCCCCGTACTCACCCCAGAGCCATGCCAGGAAGAGGCTGAGCTGCCCAACCAGGAGCCGAGCCAGCAGCGCAGCGCGGAGCCGAGCCATCGGTGCTGCTGAAAGTTTGGGCTCTGACTCCAGAAGGAAAATGAGAAGCTGCACAGGAAATGGAGGCGAGCGGGCGCATGCTGTTAACACTTTTGGTGCCTGCCTGGGGCAGCCGGTAGGACACCGAGCCAGCAGGGAGCCTAGCGGGGCTTAACCCTCAAAGTGCATCCCAGGTCTCTGCACCCTGAGCTCACCCCAACCCCTGCACAGAGCTTAGGGCTGGAGGGGCTGCGGTGGGCACAGGGCAGGAGAGCAGCTCTGACCTTGGTCTCAGCAAGACAGCACGTCCTCGGCAGCAGGGGGGCTCTGGGGAAGCCCTGCACAAGCGGCACAGCAGCCACCCGTGTTCGAGGTGCATGCCAGTTTGGAGGCAATCTCTCCGGCTGCCCCATGTTGGTGGCTGTAGCAGCGTCACTCTTTCATGGGTGGAGTGGGACCAGCGTTGATGACAAAGAACGCTCATCAAAACAAGATGCCACAAACACCATGGGCACCCTCTGGGATTGCACAGGGCTGCAGAGAGGAACTTGGTCAGTGAAAAAACCAAAACCCCTACCTTCCCGTTTCAGCAGGAAGAGAGCCTGGGGCCCCACCACTCTGAGCCACACTGAGTCACAGCAGCAGGTAGTAGAACATGGCACTCACCATGACTCTGGAACTGCAGGCACTGCTGCTCACCTGCCTGGTGCTACTCCTGCACCAGAAAGACCCAGGTGAGTGTGTGGTCCTGCACAGCTGCAGCCTTTCCCAAGATGCACTCCCACTGCTGCTGGCAGGGCAACCCTTCTTTGAGCCTACAGATATTTGGGGTTATTATCTCCCATCTTACAGCTTGCTTTTATCCCCAGCCAAGCACTTTTCTTTATTTGACAATATCCAACTACCTGTTGTCTTTGTCCCACAGTGCAGTGTCACCATGCAGTCCCATGCCGTGGGGGGTGAGGGATGGGGACATCTCTCTGCCTCCTGCTCTGGAGTCTAGCAAGGCCCTATGTTGCACCCTGACTCTAGAGCCTCTTGCCAGCCTCAAAATTTCCTTTCACTGTTGCCAGGTGCGGGTGCCCAGAAGTATCCAGACTTCAAGCTGCAGCAGTCCCAGGGCCCAGTGGTGATGGCCACGGGGGAGACGCTGACTCTGAACTGCACAGTGTCTGGATTGGGTCCTATTGGCCCTGTGAAGTGGCTGAAGGGCTCGGGCAGCAGCAGTCAGACCTTTTATGATCTTAAAGGCCCCTTCCCACCCCGTGTGACGAGGGCAGTCGATGAGTCCAACACAGACTTCACCATCCACATCAGGGATGTCCGTCTTGAGGACGCCGGCACCTATTACTGCGTGAAGTTTATCAAAGTCATCGATGGTGAAGAGGTGTTTAAGAGCGGCGAGGGCACGGAGGTGTCGGTGCACGGTGAGTGGGTTCCCAGCCTGTCCTGGTGGGCTCTCCTGTGGGGCTGGGAGGGGCAGGACGCTCCCTGATGGGCCAATGCTTCTCCCACAGCCAGACCCTCCGAGCCGGTCATGTCGGGGCCGAGTCGCCGAGCGGTGCCGGGGCAGTCGGTGCCCTTCACCTGCAGTGCTGCAGGGTTCTTCCCCCGTGACATCCAGGTGAAATGGCTCAAGAACAGCGTTTCAGTTCAAGCTGAGCCACCCAACATCACCCCAGAGCTGTCCAGGTCCTCCTACAACATGTCCAGCACCATACAGGTGACGCTGCGTGAGGACGACATCCGCTCGGAGCTGACCTGCGAGGTGCAGCACATCACGTTGGCGGACCCGCTGAGGAGGACGTACGCGCTGCGCCAGGCCCTGCGAGGTGAGAGCTCACAGCCGTGGGGCTGGGGCAGGGCTGGGCCGTGGGCTCCGGGACGCCGGTTCCAGGCGCTGCTTCTCTTCCCAGTTCCCCCCAACGTGTCTGTGGTCGCTGCACCGCCGGGCGCCGTGGAGGTGAACAAGACGGTGAACTTCACCTGCCATGTGCGGGGCTTCTACCCGGGACCTGCGACCGTCACCTGGCTGGAGAACGGGACGGAGACGAACGCGGGGAGCACCACGCGGCCAAGGGAGACCTCCCGGGGCTTGTATGAGCTGAAGAGCACGGTGACGGTGCAGGCGGGAGAGGAGAAGAATGGCTCCAGGTTCACCTGCCGGGTGGTGCTCAAGAACCTGAAGCCCATCTCCAGCACGGGCACCCTGCGGATCGCTGCCCCAGCCCAGTGGGGACCCAGCGACAGCTGCACCGGAGACAACAGTGCGTGAGAGCTGCAGGGCAAGCTGGGCGGAGCTCAGGGGTCTGCGGGCTGCGTACCCCATGCCCCACACTCATGCATCTACCCACACAGGTGCCATTCTCCTGTCCAGCCCTGGCATATGGCTCGGCCTGCTGTTGGAGAAGGTGCTCCTCGCCATCGTTCTCTTCTTCCTCTTCAAGCGCAGCCGGCCCTGAGCAGCGCCGGGCAGAGCCCCAGCCGGGACGGGAGCGGCCTCCGAGAGCGCTTCCTCAGAGCTTCGCAGCCCCGGGCCCCGCTCGCACCGCACCCACAACGGTCGGTTTGGGCCCCGCCTGCACCCTCGCGTTCCCCGCTGCTTTGCTGCGCGAATGTTTAAGAGAAAATCGATGCGAAATCTTCAGCTCCACACCAACGCGTGCCAGCATCTTCGTTTCAATACAACATTTTGCCAAATTCATCCTCGCGGTGTTTTCTTACGGGGACGTCGAGGCAGGGAGCGGGGCGACGCAGCCCGGGGCCGCATCCCGCCGGGCCGCAGGGGGGCGCTGTGGGGAGGAGCGGGGCGGGCCGGGGCCGCGTTTCCCACCCGGAGCGCTTTGTGGAGTACACCGCGGCGGGGCGGGGCGGAGTGCGGGACCCGGAGCGGTTTGAGCGCTGCACCGCGGCAAGATGGCGGACCGGGAGGAGGCGCTGAGGGAGTTCGTTGCCGTGACGGGCGTTGAGGAGGAGCGAGCGCGGTTCTTCCTCGAGTCCGCCGGTTGGGACCTCCAGGTAGCCCTGCTCCGCCCCGGCTGCGTGCGGAGCCGCGCCTGAGGCGGGGCCGTGCCGGGCGGTGCGGGGCTCAGCTCGGCCTCCTGCGGGCTCAGGCCTCGGCCCGCCGCCCCCTCGGCCCTCAGCGGCTCACCAGGGCCGGGTTCTGCTGTTTTCACGGGTCCGGACCTCGATTTGGATCCGGTTATCTCATTAACTCGAGCATAATCAGCTTATTAACACAGGGCGAGGGTTTTGTTGAGGTTCGCGGTGAACCCTCAGTGCTCTGGGGGCTGTTCCAGAGCATTAGTTGTAGCATAGCCCCTTAGAAACAATGGCCTCGGTTCGGGAAGATAATGCATACAGTGGTCATGTCCTCACCTAGCAAACCCAAACAGCACAGCTGGCAGCGTCCTGTCTTTGCTGGGACATCCAAAGGGGAAAAGCCCATAAAATAGCCTTAGTCAGCGTGTCTCGAGAATTCCAATGTGACAGAACCTTCAGTTATGTTATTAGTGTATGCGTGTGTTTGATCTATTGCTCTGGAATGTTTGCTCTCCTCCTGAAACGCTCCTGCCGTGTTCCATTTCAGATTGCCCTTGCCAGTTTCTACGAGGACGGGGGTGACGAGGACATTCTGACTCTCCCCCAGCCGACACCCAGCTCTGTATCCAGAGGCACTGCAGCCAGGTGAGCAGAGAGCTTCAGTTTGAGCTGGTTTGTTCAGCAAGGGGTTGTAAGCCTCGTTGTGAAAACAAATTACATTAAAAAAAATGCCCATACTCTATTTAAAGCATTGGTGTTTGCTGATTTTCAGAATAAATAGTTATGCTTTTAGAGCTACTTCACCTCATATGGCTCTCTAGAAGTTATGAAAACAATAGCACTTCCATATTGCAAGCACGGGCCTTATTGCACAACTGATCCAAAGATCGGTTGAATGACTTGCTTCACTGCTCAGGAAAAACTGGATTTGTGTTCTGGGGTTAGAAGGCAATGGCACGGTCAGTGACTCTTTCATTTAAGCAAGCTGTATCTCCACAGGAGAAACGTTTCCTAATTTTCTGTTGCCCCTTGTCTGATAAGCATTTTGCAAGGAAAGTTAATTGGGCCTTACCAAGTCCCTGTGCAGTAAGGAAAAGCTATCTAGTTTCAAAGTACTGTGAAGGCAAAGTGCTCTCATTTCAGAATTTGAAATAAATTTCAAATTGCAGAAGAATTGGATTTCAGTTTGAATCACAGGAGTGTTCTTGGTGGCTTGACTTGACTGGGGTCTGGAAGAGAAACTGGTGTTTGGGAATGACTACTTCTTCAAAGAGGCAACAAAATTCAGTACGTGAGCAAGGAAGATGACTGAAGAGTTAACTCTTCTGCTGGGCCTGCACTCATTTGTTTTCTGTTGATGTGATCAGCACAGAGGTTCAAGAACATTATTCACTGCTCAGTTACACCACTGCTGACGTGTGATTTCGCATGAGTCAGACCCTGAAAGTAGAACAGAGTCAAGCTAACATGCTGTGCTCAGGAACTTTTGCTCATGTGGTTGAAGTGTGTCGTGGGGCCCATGTACTTTGATTGACTTTTGCAGTGACCATCGAGTAACGTCGTTTAGAGACCTTGTTCATGCACAGGAGGATGATGATGAAGAAGAAGAGGGACAGCGGTGAGTTTTCAGTTAGTCTTACAACCTGTGTGTTTATCCTTGCTGTTCTGTGGTGGCTTGCTGCTTGTGTACAGGTTTTTTTTTAAAGCAGATTTAAGTAGATATGCAATTCCTGTACTGAAAAATCTTAGGTCAACTGTAAGTAGTGAAATGCTCTGAAGTTTTACAAGCAAGGTAAATTGAATGGAACTGATGCAGCTTAAGGTTGCTCAGTGTAGGTAGGCCACCTGGTCCTCTGCAGTCAGCTGTGAGCTTGCTCTGGATGTGTTACAAGCCAGCTGGAAGCTAATAAACCCAATCTTCCACAAGTGCTTAATTGCACTTCACTGACTGCGCATTCATTGCTTCCCACTTAGTCCTGTTGTGTGTGGTGATCTTTCAGTGTACAATTAATGTTTGCCTTCCCTCAAAATACCAGTTATTTCCTTCGTAAGTAACAACCTGTTGCTAAATCCTGGTATAAATATGCCAGATCCTATCACATGCGTCTCCTGTAGGAGCTGTGG
This sequence comes from Numida meleagris, assembly GCF_002078875.1. Lineage (NCBI taxonomy): Eukaryota > Metazoa > Chordata > Aves > Galliformes > Numididae > Numida > Numida meleagris. Next base: position 9,646,188 of record NC_034427.1, read on the forward strand.
TCTGGTCCTACACAGAGGTGGTGTGTTTTCTGTCTAGGTTTTACGCTGGTGGCTCAGAGAGAAGTGGACAACAGATTGTTGGTCCTCCAAGGAAGAAGAGTCCCAATGAGCTTGTGGAGGATCTGTTCAAAGGAGCAAAGGAGCACGGTGCAGTGGCAGTGGATCGGGCAGCCAAAAGCAGTGGCGAGACGAGCAAGCCTAAAGTGAGGAGCGATGAGTTCTTCCTTCTTTTCCCTCTTTTTCTGTTGGAGTTATCGATGTGTGGCTCCCACTGTGACAGCTGTTTGGTCCTGTGGAGTACTAAAACTATCTTAAAGGAACATCTGAATCTGGACTCCTGTGTTAGTGCAGCTCTAGTTTACATGTCACAGTGGTAAGAAAAGCTGCTTTGTGCCATATTTATTAAGTAGTCCAAGCTGGTCACTGTGCCTGAGGGATAGCAAATGTTGCTGATACTTCGAAGCCCTCTGCTTTCCCTCAGAATGATGTTGGGGAAAGGGAAGCAAGCTGTCTTGAGTGCGTGTCATCCTGTAACCTCTTTGCCTGCCCCTTCTGCAGCCTTTTGCAGGGGGAGGATATCGCCTTGGGGCTACTCCAGAGGAAGAGTCTGCCTATGTGGCAGGAGAGAGGAGGCAGAACTCTGTTCAGGATGTGAGTATCTTTGTGTTGTTTTGTAGTGGTCACCTGGGGGATTTCTCTACTGTAACTACAGAGCTTGTGAGCCAGAGAACTACAAATTACAAAGATAGAAACTCAGGCGGATGGAAATACAATAAATTCTGCTTCTTGTAGGATTTCTGATTGGAGGAAAAAAGAAATGCACGTGCTTGGGTCTTATGCAGTAGTTTTTCCAATGAATGTTGATTACCTGAGTGTTCCTTAGAAACACAGGAATCTTTTCTCAGCCTCTGCAGTATGAACATACTGATTGTAAGAAATAGAGTGCAGAGAGCACTGGGTGATAAAGCTTTATCTGTTGAAGAGATGCGGAACTAATAGCATCAGTGCAAGGACCCTTTCTGCTTTGTGAGCAAATATCCATCTAGGCCTTGGTGGGAGCTTGGTTTAGGCTCCTTGTCTAACACTTGGCTCTTCAACTGTGCTTATCAGAAAGGGGTCTGTGCTGTCATTGTGTAGGAACTGATGAATGATTGTTACATAGCCAGTGCTTTTTTCTTTTCTCACTACATCAATGCAGCAGAACATTGCTGGGATGTTTTCTGCCGCTTGAAGTTCCTCTGCCAGTCAGCAGCTTTTCATTTTGCATCCAGTTGCTCTTACTAAGATGTTTCAGTAAAACTAATTGTTGTCTGGGGAATACTGCAGGTGCATGTTGTACTGAAGCTCTGGAAGAGTGGATTCAGTCTGGACAGCGGAGAACTGAGAAGCTACCAGGATCCATCCAATGCCCAGTTTCTCGATGATATCCGCCGAGGGTATGTAGTAAGAGGGGAGTGAAAGAAAATCCATATTCTGAAACACAGGTGTTCATGGATCTATGTCACATTTTACCTGAGCTTTCTTATAAGGGCTAAATTCTTAATATGAAAACTTTAGGAAAGCAGACTTGAAGATTTACTTTAGATAAATGGGCAGTTGCCTTGGTTTCTATGGGGTCTTGATGTTTCAAAGTGAACAGCCAGACTTTTGTATTTGGGCTGAGAATTTCTGATGCATCATGTCATTCCAGGTGAGGGCCAGGGAAAAGTAACCTTGAGCTTGTGCCTGTCGATGGGGAGGTGTACACCTGCCTTGTTAGTTAAACAAGAGTACATGAAATTCCAAAGGTTTTTGGCTGCAGCAGATCCTGTGCCTGCAGCTTTCTTGGCACTCTTCTTACTCGCTTCTCTGGGCGGATTCCTTCAGACACTCTCTTTGCAGGGAAGTCCCAGCAGAGCTGCGCAGGTTAGCGCGAGGCGGGCAGGTGAACCTGGATATGGAGGATCACCGTGATGAGGAGTATGTGAAACCTAAAACTGTCTTCAAAGCTTTTACTGGAGAAGGACAGAAGCTGGGCAGGTGAGAAAGCAGAAGCTCTGCTTTGCTGTGTGTGTGTGGTTGAGAGTCAATTATGAGGTTTTGTGGGATGAGCTTATTGATTCATCTTTCTGAAGAGAAGGTACTGAGTGCCTGTGATACGTGAGGTGTTGCTATAGGAGAAGGAAATGAGGCTCAGTGATGTGTACTGTGGGCTCATTCTCTTAATGGCGAGAGGCACATCTCCAGTTTGGAACCACTGTGATATGTCACATAGAAGCAGGGTCTCCTGATTGTATTACTGCTGTTCCTGTGGGGGTATGAAGAACCAAGATGCGGTGCTCTAAGAGGTAATGGTGTGGGTGAAGTTACAGATGAATGCCCACTGCCTTGCCACCTTGCTAGCTGATTCCTAAATTCTCATTTCCAACTTCCATTGGCACCTCTTGGTGAGGAACCTCGTTGGCTGGGCCCAGCAGGCGATAAGCTCACAGTCTGAGCGCCGGCACATTACTGTCAGGTGAGTAGTTTGGTTTTTAACACCTTTTTGTGTCTTCTGTTCTCAGCACCGCCCCTCAGGTGTTGAGCACCAGCTCACCAGCCCAGCAGGCAGAGAATGAAGCCAAAGCCAGTTCTGCCATCGCTATCGATGAGTCGGAGCCCGTCACCAACATCCAAATCCGGCTTGCTGATGGTGGGCGACTGGTCCAGAAATTTAATCACAATCACAGGTATAAGGGCAGCAGGAAACATGGGTTACTAACTGGGAAGGCTGAGTGACGCTGCAAATTGTGCTTAGATGTAGCAGATAGTAAAATCCTGGCTAGCTTGCTAAAGGGAACCCTGGGGATCCTTCTGTATAGATGAATAGCATTAAAGTTGTGGGGTTTTAAGGCAGACATTTCCTGTTGGAAAGATAGGGTTTCTTTCCAAATAGTGGTGGATAGTGGCTGGTGATAATGCACTTTGGAGCTTCAGTATCATCAGGAGAGCTTTCTTTAACATCTACAAAAAAAAATTGTGAAACTATGAGGTATTCAGGAATTGGTGCAGTTATTCTCTCAATTCAGACTTTTCAGCTGGGTTATTCCCTGTGTACTGAACGTAGCACTGAGGGGTGCTCTTAAACAGTTCAGTTCCCTCTGGTGAACGAAGCTGGCTTACATACCCTGCTGCTTCCTTAGAGTTCTGTTCTTCTTGCTTCCTTCATCTTGCAGAGAGTGCCTGTTTGTCCGTACTCATTCCTCAAGTTTCTGTAAGAGATTGAGCTTGTTTCAAAAAGTTACAAAAACGATCCTCTGGGATCAGGTGCGGGAGATGGATCCGGTGTCACTGCTGTGACTGCCCTTGGGAGCTGAGGCTGTGTGGGTTACGCAGCGTGTGATGAGTGCAGTTTCTTATAGCAGTTAGTGTTGAGCAATGTATTGATCTGATCATCTTGAAGGGCTCAGAACCCTTCAGTTTCAAATCGTTGCTTACACCATAGAAGTTGAACAATGTAAAAGAACATTTAGGTGGAATTCTTTAACCTAGAAAGTAGCTTATTTCTCTAAACAGGAGCCTATGGAAAAGTATCTTAAATCATAGGATTGTCTGGCTGCAGCCAACATTGTTACCTGGCAAACAAGTGCAGTGAGTGCAGGGTTGCACACTCCAGAAAGAGTGAATTTAGGCTTTTGTTGTTCACTTCGACAAGTTGTTGAATAACAGAATAACCTTTGTGTGTTTGATCCCTTTGGACAGGATCCGTGACATCCGGCTCTTCATAGCAGATGCCCGGCCAGCAATGGCAGCAACCAGTTTCGTCCTCATGACCACCTTCCCAAATAAAGAGCTGACTGACGAGAACCAGACCCTGAAGGAAGCCAACCTGCTCAACGCTGTCATTGTTCAGCGGTTAACATAAAGGAACCCGTGTCTCGCTACACGCCTGCTCGCAGTGCGCGTGCATCGTCCCATCCGTGCGTGCACCTGCATTGTGCAAGCACAGGCTCACATCTACTTGTAGCTCTGGGTTCTTAGGTCTTGGTTGGACTCTTTTCTCTTTAGTTGCATTTCCTTTGGGTTTTTTTTTTTTTTTGGTTGTTTTTTTTTTTTTTTTGGTGATGATCAGTGGACTTTAAAATAAATAAAGGAAACGAACCTGTTTTCAAAGGAGATGCAGCCTGCTGAGCCCCAGATTCTCCCAGGAGACTTCAGTTACCTTTGTGGAATGTGTTCCTGTGCTCTTTAGAGGGGAAGAAGGCGAGGGGGAAGGGAGTTCCCAGGGAGCAGTTTCCCTCTGTGCCAGTCAGATGCTCTTCACAATCTGTTACTCTGCCCTCTCCAGGGGCTGCTGCAACTCTTATTTTTTTGCACATTAGATATAAATGTACAGGAATGGGTGATGTTGCTGTCAGGATAATGGTTACGCCACTGTGGAAGTGCTGCGGGGGAAATCTTTGTGAAACAGTTGTTGCTCAGTGTGGGGAAAACTGATGTGTGCGTGCAGGTGCAAAGGTCAGCACTGCTGGGCTGTTGTGGAGGGAAAGTCCTGACGTTCCTTCCTTCAGCAGAACACTTAGGGTGTTCATTACAGGACCCACCCGCTCTGCCAGCACTTTCTCCAGCAGACCAGGCTGACCGACTGCAGTTTTATTCTGCTGTGTTGCATTTCCTTGAGAAACCCAACATCCTGCTGATTTTTTTTTTTTTCTAAGGAAGGCGCAAAGCTGAATCGGCTCGAAATGACTGAAACTACAAGGCAAACAGTATCTTACTGGAAAGCAAATTTTAAGGTGAATTACTGTGTGTTGGAAACAGCTGAGGTGAAAAGCTCGAGGCTGTAGTACCCTCTGACTGATTTCCTTTGCTGAGGCCCACATAGCTCAGCACCTGGAGCGCTCCAGCTTTGCTCTGCACAATGTGTCTTGGACTCAAGTCTCCATTTCCTTCCTTTGGACAGAATGCTGTGGGTGAATTCATTGCTCCTAAAGGATGGGCTGGCGGTGCTGCTACAGCACGATGTGTGCAAGTTGCCATCTAGTGTTGTGCCACGGCACTTCTCGCTGATCTGCAGCACGCTTTCAATTCTGCTTTGGAGCAGAACTTTAGAAGGCCGTAGGCATTTCGCTACCAGCTAGCTGGGAGCTGCACTGACATCTGCAGCGTCCTGTGGGAAAGGTTGGGCTGCAGCTGTGGGAGGCATCGGGGCGTGCAGTCCTGTCTGGGCCCTGCCTTTGTCGGCCGGGAGCCGTGTGGTTGCTGTGCTGGAAGGGCATCCCGTGCTGTGCAGCTTCCAGCTCTGCTGCGAGCACAGCGAGCTCCAGGTGCGTGCAGCAGGGGAGGGCGGGCAGGTTGGGCAGGTTCAGCACGAGGAACTCGCTTGGCTGGATGTGTTAATGCAGAACTGCAGGAGCAGGCAGCAGAGCTCAGCAAAGGCTGGTGTTTTTTTTTTTTTAATATAGCAAGTTGAATTAATTTAGATTTTTCATTACTAAGTGGACATACAGCGTGCGTAACAGCATATTTGTAAATTATTGTGAAAACAACCATTAAAGGCTGGGAAAACAGAAAAACAGCATTTGACCCTTTCTAGCAGTGGCTACCATCTGTTCTCGTTCTGGATGATGCATGTGCTGCCATCTACTCGTACCGTTCTGGGTTCCCCCAGCTAGCAGCCTTCCCAGCGCGGCGATGCCTTCAGCTAAATGAGATGAAAAGCCTTTTGGCGTCGTTCTGTAAGCCGTTTTCTGGCAGGTGAAGGCGGGCTCTCCCAACCTGCAGCCCTTGGATGCGCTCCATCGTGACCACTGAGTCACCTGCGTGAGCCAGTGCGAGAGCATTCAGCCGGGGCGCTCCCACCGCCCCCCGGGCAGCGCGTCCCGATAGCTGAGCGCTCATTCCGAGAAGAAACTGTTCCTAACACCCGACGTGCCCCCCCCCACAGGGCTCCCGGCCCGGCGAAGCCTTTTTTCCCCGGGGCCGGAGGGTGGCAGTGCTGCCGTGGCCGGAGCGGGAGCTGCGTTCCGTTCTCCCCGGGCCGCGCTGCTGTGCCCGGAGCTCTCCGTTCCTGCAGAGCCGTTTCGCTTCGGGATCTTTTTTCTCTTCCCCCCCCCCCCCCCCCCCCCACCGAGGACTTCTCGCTGCATCTTTGCCGACTTCCACACCCCGATGTCGAGGCAGAGCTCTGTATCTCACGTGAAAAAAATTGCTTCCTTTCGATTTCTGTGGAGGATGCAGCTCAGCTTTCTGACCGCGCTCCGATGCTTTCCCCTGTAACCGAGTTTTTCACGGAATGCTGTGTTTCAGCAGCTTTCCCTTCCTCAGGCTGGAATCTGTAGGACCTCTTCCTTTTTTGTTCTTCCCCTTCCTATGCAGTTCGTTGTTTCTTCCTCTTCCTTTTCACGTGTCTGCGTTGCCAAGTCTTACAGAAAGTGCCTTCTGAGAGCGTTTCCTCTCCGAAGCTGCTTTGCACAACTTCCTGGGAGCTCTGCCTGCTCTCCCTGTTGCTGTGCTGGCTGTCGGATGTTTCCTGCTCCACGTTTCCTGCCGGACCCGGCAGTTCTGCTCCTCCGGTGCCTCTGCTCAGGCAGTGTTTCAGTGCCCTGCTGCAGGCACACCCATCTCTAGGTGTGGGTTCATCTACGTCTAGGTATATGTTCACCTACATCCAGGTGCAGGTTCTCCCACGTGTAGGTGAATCTATGTTTAGATGTAAGTACACTCATCCGTAGGTGTAGGTGAATCTATGTCTAGGTGTACGTTCACCCGTTTCCAGATGCAGGTGCTGCAATTTCTAGGTATTGCTGTGCCTCCAGCTGCTCATCTGGGTGAACCATTCACAGCCCAGATCGCTGCGTGGCTGCCTTGTGCCAGCACAGGGCTCAGGCAGCTCAGCTGCTATGGGAAATAGAAGCAGTGACAAGAGATAGGGAGCAAGAAGTCCCAGCGGGCATACCCACAGCCAGAAAAGGGTGTCTATGTATGTATATATACATATATATATATATATATATTCTTGTTGCCTTTGTTTCTAATCGATTGTTTAATTTAATCTTGGCTCCTCGATGCTGGATGCCACTCAGTCTTTCCAGAAGGAGGAAGCAACCTTCATGCAGTGACATATCACTGGGTGGGTCTGCAGATCCCTGCTGCATTTATTTGGAGCCGTGATTACAAGGACGTCAGCTGCTCCTGGGCTGATGTCGGATGTCCAGCCGGGTGTGTTTTCCTTTGAAAGCAGCGCCGCTTTCCATCCTTTGTTATCGAGAACAAGGACCTTGAGCTGATGTTTCTTGAATGTAGTTACCGTGGAAAACTGGCTTGGGGGGATCGGTGCCGCAGTCACACAAAGCGAGGTGTGCAGGGCTTTCTTCAAAGCCCACTGCCACGGGGTTGGCCGTGATACCTGCGCTGGAGCCTGGGGCAGCAGCGGGTGTGTGTCCCATTGCTGCGTTTGGTGACTGGTGATTTCAAAGGGCAGATTTCATGGCCCAGTGAGGTTACTTTTCCTACCAGCCTGGGCGTTCCCGCTGGTGCTTGAACCACAGACACGTGGCACCATCCAGGTGAGCTCCAGAACCAAGGAGATGTGGCACTGAGGGACAGTGGGCACGGAGGGGTGGGCTGGGGTTGGACCTGGGGATCGGAGAGGTCTTTTCCAACCTCAATGATTCTACAATCTCCCAATTACGCAGCTCTACAGAGAGTGCATATTATTAATGATGCAACAGGACACATCTTCAGCAGCCAAACAGCTCCTGTGTCAAGTACCCCCCAGAGCAGCAGCTGTGCTGGGGAGTGAGAGCAGCCGAGGCAGGGAGGCCTGGAAAGCACTTGCCAGTGGAGCACATCCAACTGCTGCCATCGGCTTCTCTGCCAAAAAATTCCCGTCTGCAGGCTCTGGATTTTTTTTCAGTGGGGCTGCCTTCCCTTGTCAGTCAGAGTTTCCTACAGGAAGCTGAGGGCTTGCACTGGAGCTGCTTGAAGCGTGCATTCCTGGGCCTTGGGCTGCCTTCAGAGATAAGATCTCGTGTTTCTGCAGTGGGGAATGGGGTTCTCAGGAAAGGAACTTTCCTTTGCAGTAATTTCAAACATGACATTGTTTCTTAAGCTGCAGAGCTTTGGCTTCTCTGAGCCTTTTGCTGGGAGCATTCATGAAACAGAATAATGGGGACAGATGCAGCACTGCTGCGTTCTCTTCCTACCTATTTCTAAGCAACAGTTAGCAAAAGATCAGCACGGAGATGGAAGAGGCATCATCCTCTTGCTCCTTGATGTGCTGCTTTGGTTCGATCTTGTGCAGTGTTCTTAGAAAGCTCATTGCCAGCCTGCCTAGCAGCAGTGTGAGAGCTCGGTGCCGTTGCCTGAAAGCTGTTCCCCTGGCACCAGGCTGAGCTCACGCAGAGCAGGATGCGCGCTCCCCGTGCTGCAGCAGCCATCGGGACATCCTGTCTAGACCTCACGGGGAAGGCTGGCTTGCACAAGGCACTGAGCAATGCAAAAAAAAACCAAAACAAAACAGGGGGCCAGGGGGGGGCTTGAGGAGGAGATGAGCAGAGCACAAATAAAGCTTTTCCTGCACTGGAGGGAATCATGCTCTGAAACAGCCATGGAGCAATAGACACAGCTGCTTTGGGAGGTGGCTGTTGGTTGTCTGTTGGCTTTTTGGTGCGTATGCAGAAAACGCGGCTATTTGCACCTGGAGAGTAAATGGGTGCCAAAGAGCAGGAGGACTCAGTGCTGAGTGCAGCTTCAAAAGGTGCCTCGTGTCTGCTGAGTGGGTACAAAACGGCCCAGAAAAAAAATCTTAAACCCAAGGTTTTACGTTTCCTACCGAGTTTCCCCTTTCCTCTTGGGTGGGGAGAGATGTATTTCGCTTTTTCATAGAGATGTGTGCTTAGATACGCCGGTGGGAGACAGGGATTTGGCTCCCTCCGTGCTGGCCGTGGTCCAGTGTGAGCGATATTTGTTATCGGAGCTGTCAGTAAAATCACAGTGAACAGAGATGCCGCTGACTCAGTTGTGCTGCGGCTTATGAACCGCGTTCTGACTCAGCCTGCGAAATTTGGGATTTTTTGATTAACCCCCACTGGCCGAGGGGAGGCTGAGCTGGAGATGACACGCTTTGAACAGCGCTGGGACGAAGCTTGCAGGTGTGGGTGTGGAGCAGCGCGGGCTGAATGCTCCCGGTGCGCTTGGTACCCTGGGAGGGTGCACTGCTCTGACACGCAGCGATGGAGACCAACCTCAGGGCCCTTTATTATGGAGCTGAGTGATGAGACCACGTGTGCCCCCTCTGTGCCAGCCCATCGCCGCGTGCCTCCTCCAGCTGCTTTCTGCCTTCGCTTGCCAGGAGCTGCATGGTGGGAGCGTTGCTGCCTTGGGAACTGCTCCCACGCAGCGACCGGGCTCCCACTGCTCCTAATGGAGGAGCAATTTGTGGCTGTGTCACAGAGACTGCTGGGCTCTGCGGGCTGGGAAAGGGCTGTGGAAGGGGGCTCAGAATGGCAAGTGGCTTGTGACCGGGCTAAAACACACTGCGTGGGGTCTGCATTGCCATGGGAGATCTCACAAACTGAAAGAGGTTTATAATTACAGATCTTGCTTAATAGAGAAAGGAAAATGCATCCCACACCTCCTGCTCTGTGACAGTCCTGGGCGTGGGCAGCACCAACGCTTTGCACTCATTAGGGAGAGGGCAAAGCTGAGGACAGGGGTTCCACAACCCAGGTAAGAAGTCAGAGTGGGGTTCCTGTTGTTCCTGCAACCCCTAGGGATGAGGGGCAGCAACACACAGCAGAACCCACCCCACACACACTGCCATCCTGCTCCCTGGTGGCTCCAGCTGCCCTCCGTGCCCACATTTGGTTCAGCTAGCGGCTGGTGGGGTGGTTTGGAGCTTGGCAAACATCTCCTGCTCCAAACCCTGAAGATTTCAGTGTGACAGCAGCCAGGGGTTGAGGAGGAAGCACTGGACCTGGTCCTGATGTTTGCAGAGCACTGCACTTCCCCATGTAGCTTCAGAAAGCCCACGAGCTGCTATCCTGCAGCACTGCACGCACCCTGGCTTCCCACCCCACTGCACACACCCTCTCCAAACCCCATCCAGCTCTGATCAGTGCTCGGGGTGAGGAAGCCCCCACGTACCACCAAAGGATGCAGCCATGCTTCCAGGAAGGTGCAAAGGTGCTGAACTGCATAGGATGGAGCAATGCCGCAGAGGACAGCGGTCTGCAGCGGGGTAGGGTCAGCATCCCGGGGTGCTGCATCGTCATGGGAACGCGTTCACCACGTGCACGCTCAGCCCTGCACCCACACAGCGCTCAGCAGGACTGTGGGGGTGTGCAGTGCGTGACTCAGGCTCGGAACACGCTGTCACAGCACGGCTCTGCCTTGTGCTGCTGTTGCCGACTTTGCAGTGGAACGGGCAGAGATGTGCCGAGTGCTGCTCTACCTGCTGCGAGCATCGAGGGAACAAAAGCTGCCACCAAACCGAGAGAAACGCTTTTGTAATTTTAGAAATGGAACTGCTGTGCAAACAATACTCCAAAGTGCTCCACGGCAGCGGTGCCAGGCTAATGCTGTGGGACGGGGACGGAGCTCTGCGGTGCAGGGGCCTGGCTCTGGCTGTGAGCAGCACACAGGGCTGTGAGCAGGGCATGGCAGCACCACTCCCTGTGTGTGCAGGAAGGAGCTGGGCCCCTGCCTGGAGGTCGCTGCTGGGTGCTTGCCAGAGGCTTGAGGCTTGGTACAGTGTTTGCTAAAGCCAACCACGGCCAAGTAAAATAGAGGTTTTGCCATCGCTCCTTTTGCTGAGCGCTGAAATGTTCCTTGTGCTTTCCGTGCTGGTCCATAGGGATGCCCTGGATGCTGCCTATTGCAGTCTCTCTCTGCTTGGGCTGCCTCTGCCACAGCTACCTGAAGCCTGGTGCAGCCTGTAAATTTTAAGACTGAAGAATGTGAACCGCTAGAGTGGGGCTTAACAGAAGAGGGAAGGATGATGCAAAGCTGGGGAGAGTGACTCAGCAGAAGGCTGTGCTGCCATTCAGCGAGAGCCAGGTAGGCTGAGAGCCGGGCAGAGAGGAACCTGATGAGGTTCAACACGAGCAAGCACAGGGTCCTGCGCCTGGGGAGGAACAGCCACACACATGAGTACAGGTTGAGGGCTGAGCTGCTGGAAAGGAGCTCTGTGGACAAGCACCCAGGTGTCCTGGTGGCCAACGGGTGGCTGTGAGCCAGCAGTGTGTCCCTATGGCCAAAGGCCAACGGTGGCCAACAGGCTGACCGTGAGCCAGCAGCGTGCCCAGAACAGCTCCGGGGCTGAAGCAGGTGAGTTCCCCAGGACGGACACAGATTTGCTGTGCTGTCAGGATGTGCTGGTGTCGGGGAAAGCTCTTGTTTCCTGTTGTTTCCTGTTTCCATGTCCCCAAAGCCCTCGCTGCATCCTGACCGCCTTGTCCCACTGTCCCTGGCCCTGACACCATGCTGGCAGCTGTGCGCTGCATTGCTGCCTTCCTGCAGGTCCCAGCAGCTCTGGAAAAAAGGAGCTGCTCCCTTCTGCTGTGCCGTGGAGCAGGGCCCCTCTGGATTCACAGCAATGCTCCAACATGTGGGCATGTGTGCAAAAAGAACACAGGGGTTGCTTTTGAGAGAAACCCACATTTTTAAGGAAAATGCTACCTGCATAGCATGCCTCTCTGTGCTTAGAGTGCCCTTTCCTGGGGAAAGGGTTAGAATTTCTCGGAACGTGAGCAATGTTCAAGCCTGGGGTGTAAAGCTCGTGCAGCACAGGGTGGGTGGCAGCTGTGGGCTCCCATTTTATCCCCACTTGTGCCAGGATGGAAGGTTAGGGCAGAACACTGGGAACAGCTCATCTGCTCCCAAACCCCATCCCACAGCTTCTTCTCCCCCAGCAGGATCTCAGCACCCCCACGTCTCTCCTGGCAACAGTGAGGGGGGAGAGGAGGGATCAGCCATTGCTGCCGGCAGCACCACTGCGCTCGGCCTCGCTGGAGCTGGTTATTTTTAGGGCCGGAGCCGTGCATGACCGCTGGTTGACCTTGCAGCTCTCCAGCCTGGTGCACACTGGCAGGATCTGAGCAAATCACTCCCTGGTTGCGCGCTGAATTAATGTGAACCTTGCGCCTTGCGGTGCAGCGCTGCGATGGATGGGGGAGACTGTGCACTGGAGACGCACCGGGGCATCTGCAGGACGGCTGCAGAAGTCTGGATCCCGAAGGATCTCTCAGAAGCACAAAGGCTTCCTTTCCCCATCCCTTTTTCTCTTTTGTTTTCTGACGGACGTTTCCTGGGAGCACCCCGTTGAGTCCATGGCTGGGCCTGAGCAGCGAGGGGTGCTTGGAACCCAGCGATGCCAGGAGTTGGACCCAATGATCTTTACAGGTCCCTTCCAACTCGAGGTGCTCTATGATTCCGTGATGCCAGCAGGCCCCTTTTCCTCACCCTTTATTTTCTTTCACCTCAGCTTCAGGTCTCATGGGCTTCCCCTACCAACAGGGTGCCTGAGGAAAGTCACAGACCACACGCAGGAGCTGTGCATTACAGATTAATGCAAGAAATAACGCTATAGCTTAAAGCAGGAAAACAAAGCAAAGACCCACAGCTTGGTGCTTCAGTATTTAAAAGACACGGGCAAGGAGCAGAAGCAATTAAGATTTGTTTCATCCCGTTATCCGCTGTTTTAAGTGTTTCCTCGTGCCCCATTTTAATGCACTTGCTGAAAATCCGGGGTTTCATTTGTCCCGTGGCTGTCCTTGGAGCTCCTCTGTTCCCTCGTGGGTGCTCAAGTTCATCTACAAAAAGTGAGAAAATAGGACGCTTTGAAGCACGAACTCCGTGCCTGGAAAGATTCTCTTTTTTTGAGAAAAAAAAATAAAAGAAAGTGATCACTGTTCCCAGAAGAAAGCCTTTTTTTCATGTGGATTTGTCCAAACCTGCGTGTTCCATCACAAGGGCCCGGAGGAGGAGGGCTCTGACCCGCACGGCACAGCACGCTGCGGGGGGACCACAGCTCGGAAAAGAGCTCCGAGCTCCCCAACCCCACCGTGCCCACTGCCCGCGTCCCTCAGGGCCGCATCTCCGTGCCGCGGGACGGTGACACGCACGGCCCTCAGCCCCTGCGGCTGTGAGGGGTGAAGGACGGGAGCGGGGCTGAGCGCGGGCCCCGCGGTTTCCCCGGCAACCGCGCGGTGCCAAGATGGCGGCGGGGCGGGAAGGACGGGAGGGGGGGAGCGGGCAAGATGGCGGCGGGGGG
>NC_034427.1:9660269-9702547 GCF_002078875.1 Numida meleagris
CCCCTCCGGAGCGTGCCGAGCCGGCCGGCTTCGCACGCAGCCAGGTGGGTGAGGTTCCACGCGTCGTGTGCTCGGAGCTCTGCGCTGCGAGCCCCAAAAACGTTTCAGGGCTCCGTGAGGGGCTCGCCCGCCATCAGCCGCCCCTCCAGCTCGCCGCGTTGGCTGCGGCCCTCCGGGATGCGGCGGCTGACCCGCCTGGCCCCGCTCGCAGCGGGCTCCTGCTCTCCCAGCAGCGCAGGGTGAGGTGCCCGGCTGCTGAGGAGCCCCCGGAGCCCACTCCCACAGCGCTGTCTGAGCTCTCCCTCAGCCCATCTGCTTCCCCCCCCCCCCCTTCCCCGTCCCTTTTAATTCCCTGCTCTGGAGGAGAGGAAGCGGCTCTCGCTCCCTCCCGGCCACCTCCTCTGCCGGCAGCCCCGTTTCCTCTGCCGGGGGAAGAACAAAGGGACGCTGGCAGGCAGTCAAGTGGTTCTCGGTGGGCCAGCCCTGCTGCTGCCAGCCCCGTGGCTCCCAGCTCCGGTCCCGCTTCCATCCCAACGCGGGGGCACGACCACTCCTTGCCCCAACGTGGCTGCTGGGGGGGTCGCTGGGGCTGGGTTCCTGCCCCCCGCTTTGCTTTAGGGGTGGGAGGGTGAAGGGCAGTGCAGGGACCTGCCTCCTGCCGGACCCTTCCCAGCAGCAGTGAGCAGCAAGCTGTGCTTGGGAGTGGTTCTCTGATTTATTTTGGTATTGTTTGTTGTTGTTATTGTCTCCTTTTGGCCTTTAGCCCCCTTCCCCCCCCCCAGCAAACAGCTCCCTGACCTGCTGCATTGGCAGGCAGCCGAAATCAAAGCCCCTGGTTCACACATAATGCCCGCAGGCCCTGAGCTTTCGCTGTGAGCGGAGAGGGGAGTTTTGCTCCAGCAAAAAATCTGAGAAACCATTAATTTCCCCCAGCCCTGGGGCTCGCTCATCGATCGCAGTGACAGCAGTAACGGCATGGCGTGTTCAGCGGTGGGCTCAGGGGCTCCATCGTGAGCCCCGCGTGGCATCCAGCCCCTGACTGCGGTTTGCTCTGTGCAGAAACCCAGTGCTGGAGAAATCCAGCCCCAGCTTGGGAGCGTTGGGCACGGTGAGCTCTAACAGGCATGCAGCAGCTCGGCTCTCAGGGAGCTATAGATTTGCAGTCACTTGATCGAAATCCATTTTTTTGCTCCTCTTGCCCAGAGGGTCCTTTCCTCTCCAGGTGCTCTGTGTCCACTTGCTTAGTTAGAATGGGCGTAGAGCAGGTGCTGGACTGCTCTCCCCTTGCCCCACAGCCCGCATGTCCTGCCCCTGTGCAGCTCCTCTGCCCCACTGCCCAGCACCAGTGAGGGCAGCCATGTCATCCCAGTGCTGTGAGGGGTGGGCAGACAGACAGAGGGGTGGGTTGGGTGGATGGACAGACAGCCCTGGTGTGGGAGCACGAGAGGGCAGTGCCTGGGGAAGAAGGTGGTGAGCACAGCATCCTCCAGGCTGCTGCTTAGGAGACATCAGTCGCTCACGCTGGGATTTTCCCAGTGGCAGCAGAGACGCATGGGGGGGATTTGAGGCAGTCTTTTCGTTTTCCTTTGGTCCCAGGTCAGGCAGGGAGAAAATCTTTGGCAATGCTTTGGGTGTGTCGGTGCTCCCAGCGGGAGCTGAGCCCGCAGGGGGATAGAGGAGCGCTGCTGGAGAGCTGGCGCAGCGGGGCGTTGGGAAAAGTCTTTGATGTGAGGTCTGATGGAAAAGGCTCTTAAGGAAACTAAATCAAGGGTAAAGTCCTCGTGTGTATTCAAGACTGCTCAGAGTGATGGGTGGATGGCACCGGAGCGCAGAAATGCATTGATTGTGGGTAGCAGCCCTGATGCTGCGTGCGTCAGGCTCCTGAGGCCATGTAGCCAGCTTGGAGCAGGGATTTGCTCTTGTTCACCCTGCAGCACAGCGAGGACTGGGACCTCCACCTTCCCAGTGGTGGGAGCAGGGTGGTGGGTGGGTGGGCTGTGGAGAACCAGCTGGCCATGCAGCATTGCTCCTTGGGCGACCAGTGGCCATGCTGGGGAGCACCAGGACTGGAGCAGGTCTGATGTGACACGGTGCAGTGCAAGGAGAGACACTGGAGAACTCTGGCTTCCTTTGGCAGAAGTGCAGTGACAGGCAGGACTTCCCCCGGTGCCTGCACGTCGCTGTGCAGCTGAACACAGCCTGAGCCACAGCTCGGCACACCACGGGCTCTTCCTGCTGTCTGTGCAGCACCTAGCATTGCTCTCGAGATGCTGCCGCACTCGTATGACAGCAGCCTGCGGTTGCAAGACGTTTCCTCTCCTACTGGCTGTGCAACTGCTGAGCAGTTGAGTGAGAACTCAGCGCCAGCTCCCCTAGCACCCAGCCCCGTGCTGAGCATGGGGTTGTGTCCCATGGGGCCGGTGAGTGGTCAGCAGAACCCTTATTTGGAAGGGTTTCCAATCCCATCCCTTTCTCCAGCTGCAGCAGAGAGGGGTCTGCCCACTCTGTGCCCGCATCTTGAGGGCTGGCATCTCAGGGTGGATGGGGGGAGATTGGCTGCGGGGCTGCCTCCGTGCGTCCGCTTTCCACTGTCCCTGCCCAGCAAGGGAATTGCAGCCAAGTCGTGCATTGCAGCCGGCGTCTCCCAGCCACTGCCTGCCAAGTGTGGCAGAGACCTGGCATAGCTCTGCTGCCAGCCCCAAATGGAGCTGGGGATGCTCTCTGGAGCCCCCCCCCTCCCCCCCCCGTCTCCTGTATCATGCTGTGGTGGAAGGGCAGCATCCTGTCCTGGCAGGGCCCTGCACTCCCCTCACTTTGGTTTTTCCAAGCCTCCCTGGTGTCAGTATTTCTGAGTGCCAGGAGCTGCTGGCAGCAGGGTGGCTGTGCTGTAGGGTCTCCCAGCTCCGCGATGCCCTGTGCAGAGCTCAGACAAGCTGGGATGTGCCGTGGGCTGGCGGCTGCTCCTGGCCTCTGGCTGTTTGCAGCGTCTGGGGCTCTGCCTCGAGCCAGAGGATGCTTTGCCTTACTAATAGATTGAAGATCTTGTTATCTCCTTGCTCAGGGATGGCAGGCAGGAGGAAATGGTTGCTCCTACTTGTCCAAGGCTGGAGAAGTCTCCTGGGAGCCTCTCTGGCAGAGGAAGTTGCAGAGATGAAGATGCCATCTCGAAAGCCTCCAAGATCTTTGTTTCACTGTTGTCATGGCCAAGTGGCGTGGCATCCCACGGCTGTGTGCTGGGCAGCGGGGCAAGCTCTGTGTGCAGCCAGCACTTCCCAGGGCCATGGAGATGGGTCAGGGCCAGGGCAGGCAGCTCAGCTGGTGAATGCCTCGCTCCTGGGACCAAGGAGCTGCTGGCTTAGAGACACTCTCCAGAGCCAGCTTTGGGCAGGTGAGCTCTGTGCTAGGGGCAAGCAGCACGGTGGCCTCCTTCAAGGCATCTGCAGCGTTGCCTGCAGTGCTGATGGTGCTTTTATGTTCATTATGAACCAGCTCGTTAGATGGACTCTGGGAAGCCGTGGGCACCCAAGGATTGTTTGCCTGGTCCCAGCAGCTTCAGCTGCAGAGCCAGGTGGGGAGTGGGTGGCCTCTGGTTTCCCCACGCAGTGGTTTTCATCAAAGCGAAATTGCAGAAACTGTGGCCACAGCCTCTGCCCTTGGTGGGGCAGACCTCTGCTGCACTGCCCTGGCTCGTTGCAGCCCAGCCTGGGGGCAGCTCGTGGTGCTGCCTGCACCCACTGCCCTTCCCTTGCCCACATCCCTGCTGCTGCTGTCCCCAGAACGGGAGTGGTGCCAGGCAGGGCTGGGAGCAGGCTCAGCACCAAGAGGTTTATCCTGGAAAGAGGAAACAAGAAAACCCCAGATTTGCAGTTCCAAAGTCCAGGGCTGCAGGGTGACGGGCTGAGCTGGTGCTGATGCTCAGTGCTGGGGGCCATTCAGGGGGAGCTTTTTGCTTTCTGTGGAATTAAAAGCTTCATTCTGCTCCCCAAAAGAGACAGGACGATGGGCCCCGTTCTGCGAGCGAGCAAGCCCAGCAGCACTGCTGTGCTTTGTGGAATGCTCTGCGTGCTCCACAGTGTGATGCATGGGCACTGCTCAGTGCCCTCGGTGCCTGTGAGATGCTCTGTGTTTCCCACGCCCTCCATCCATCATCTCACCACGCCTGCTGCTGTCCATGCACTTTGCTCACCGCAGCACGAGCCCGGCCGGCGCGTCCCATGCTCTGCGTTTTCCCTTGCCCCTGGGCAGTGACACTGCGGCCAGCTTAGGGAAAACCACCGTGGCCCATGCAGCGCTGGACAGGGCAACGAGTTTGTTTTTCAAGACCAGAATGGTTTCCAGCCAGAAAAACAAGTTCTTGGGCTTTTTGGGGAAGTGAAGAAGAGAGAAGCGTTTGCAGCAGTTGCTCTGAAATTACAAACCCTCCGGTGCTGTTCATTAGCCACAGCCACTCTGCTGCCTTGAGTCCGTGGCTGGGCTCTGTGCATTGGGTGGGCAAACGCCCAGGTACAGCGCTGCTCCCGGCGGGGCTGCGCTCCCAGGCACGTCGCTGCTCCTATAAGGCAGCTCCAGCAGTGAGATTCCCCAAGAAGGTCACACAGGGAGCAAGGGAGGGACCACGGAGAAGGGAGGAAATTCCTCCTCGCTCGTGCTGGAGAGTTATATTTAGCCCTGTGGGTATCTGTGCCGCTGAGCCTGCGCTACGTGGTGTGTGCTGGGGGACGGGGGCTGCCCTGGGCAGGTGTGGCCCCCACTTGGCACCGTTGCTCCTGGGCACTGTTTGGCTCACGGCCGGGCACGAGCAGACTGGAGGCCAGCAGCCCGGGCTGCATTTTGTGTGCTCGAGGACGGAAAGCAGCCCTGGCTCATGCCCTGCCGTGCAGAACGCTGCTGCTGGTGCTCTGGGACGGGCGAGGTGTCCCCTGTCTGCTGCCTGTCCTCTGTCCCAGCCTGCAGGAGGGCTTCTCTCTGCATGAGAACAGCACGGAGCAGGGACGCAGTGATTCCTGCAGCAGGGAGGAACAACGCCGCCCACCTGAGGGCTTCTCCTGCCCTGCTCTCTGCAGCAGGAGGTGCTGGTGGGGCCCCCCCCGCCCCGCACAGGTGTTTCCCCAGGGCCGCTGGGAAGTCCCACTGACTCAGCTCCTCGTGGTGACCGTCTCACCCTGCTGGGTAACAACCTGTCCCGCGTGGACGCCCGGCTGTTCCCGTGTCACGAGCCTCATCCCTCCCTCCCCTTTCTGTCCCCAGGTATGCTGGAGGATGGGAAGAAGTTTGATTCGTCCCGCGACAGGAACAAACCCTTCAAGTTCGTGATGGGCAAGCAGGAGGTGATCCGCGGCTGGGAGGAAGGAGTCGCTCAGGTGCCCGGCATCCCTCTGGCTCGTGGGGATCTGCGGCGTGGGCAGAAATCACTGCGTGCAGCCCTTCAGATTTCCACCCCCCTCCGTCATGGGAGGCGTGGGTGTGAATATCACCTTCTGCATTGCCACCTGCCAGATGGCAGGAGCGGAGCAGGGCCGGGCCGAGGAACACCTACGGCACGCCGGTGACTCAGCGCTGACATTTCTCTACTGAGTCACCTCTGAGCGAGCGCCGTGGGGAGCTCGGGCCCCCTGCTCCCGCTGGAGATGGCTGTGGGGCCACGGGGGTGGGGGTGGGGAGGGTGCGTGACTGCTCTGGGCTCCGCGCCGCTGGGAGCCGGTGCCCACGCTGCAGCACGGGGATGCTGCTGCCTGCAGGGAGCAGCCTGGCGGGCCTAGGATGTGCTTGTGTGAAGGACATCGTCAGCTCTGCTCCCTCTGCTGCATCCCTGCTCCTTTTCCAGCCCGTGCTGCCTGCCTTTCCCTGCTGATGTCCTTCTTATCCCTCGTCAGTCCCCTCTGCTTTTGTCCAGCGTCGGTCCCCGCTCCATCCCAGCCCTTGGAAAGGAGTGGGCACGGCTCCACGTTTCCCCCGCTGTCGCTCACCTGGTGTTTGTGCTCATCTGACATCCTCGTCTTCGTCCCTCCTCCCAGATGAGCGTTGGTCAGAGGGCGAAGATGACCATCTCCCCAGATTACGCCTATGGCTCCACTGGCCACCCAGGGATCATCCCACCAAACGCCACTCTAATTTTTGACGTGGAGCTCATGAAATTGGAATGACCCACCCCAACGCCCTGTCCTCGGGTAAGGAGGGGGAGCTGTGTTGGGGGGAGGGGGCTGCTGGGGTGTGGGGGAGGGTCGAGCCCTCATTGTCTGCCTCGGGGAGGTGGGGTGGAGGTGGTAGTGGCATGGGGAGCAGGTTTGTGGTTTTGGAGGCTTGGGGATTTGGGGATGGCTGTGGGATAGGAGCAAGAGCTCGCAGCACGCTCGTGCCGCAGAAACAGCGCGATGCTGGCTGGATGTGCCTCAGTCCTCTGTGCTGTGTTCATGCTGCGTGGGTTCTGCAGTGGGCACGATGGGGCCCTGCTCCCCACGTCAGCAGAGCTGGACTTCTGCTTTGAGCAAACCTTGCAGCGTGCAGTGGGACCGTCCCTTGGTCACCACGCTCCTTCCTGCGCCGGTCCCCGCGGGCTGCAGTGGGTGGCTGTGTCACGGTGCCTCTCCTCTCCCCCAAACAGGTTTGGCACATGGAGGAATCCAGAATCTCAGCTTCAAGAAGAGTGCACATGACTTTGTACGGAGCTTTTCCTGATAGTCCACTACACTCATTGTATAACCTTACACCTTGATTGAATGCCTTTGGTCACTAAGCTTTGCGTCTGACTCTTCCTCCTCGTATCGTGTTTTTATGTCTTTTTAAACTATACGCCGTAAACCTCAACTCTTTTTGGGTCAAGTTCTTAATCTTATTTTTGTTCCAGGTGTCGACTACGTTTTATCAGTAGCACGCAGACGGGCTGACCTTAGCTAGGAGTCATTTGAACAAAAGGAAACCCGTTAGTTAGTTCCTTGTTTTGGTGCAGATCTCTACGGTGTTTTTAAAACCAGAAATTGCTGCTGCTGCAAAAGCCATAGCAGAGTGAGGCTGTCGAGGCTGAATGGATGCGGAGAACAAAGTAGTGTTAGGATGTGTGTAGTTAACCTGGAACTGGGGTGCCGAGGAAGCAGCGTTCCCCTCCCCGCACTGCGGGGGAAGCGCAGCATCACGGGGCTGCTCTGGGATGGGGGAGGCTCGGCCCTTGTCCCCCCCCCCCCCACCTCCTCCCTTTGCCGTCTCACTTTTGGGTTTGTGGGGGTGGCTGGGCCGTCAGAGCCTCCCCACCCCCTGGAAATTCAGTCTCTTTAACGTTGAGCTTTGCTTTAAAACAAAAAAGAAAACAGCAGACGAATGGGAGGTGCTACAAGGGAGGTGGTGGAGCTGGAGGGGGTGAGCTCTCAAGAAAACACCCCCATCCCCTCTGCCTTCCATGGAAAGGAGACATCAGACCCTGGCTGCCCCTCGGGGCTGAGCGCAGCCCCCCAGTTCTCCTGCCCCTGATGCTGGTCATCGCCGCTTGGCTGCTCTCACGCCACGCATCGCTTCCCCCGCCGCTGTCCCACCCGCCCCCCGGCCCTGCCTAGCGACTTGGTAAGAGAAATCGCCGCCGTTCACTTCCTTCTCCACCGCGTCAAGGTATCCAGTTTTATGACTGCAATAAAAACGCTTTTTGCTGGCTTTTCTCAGCCCCGTGTGTTGGAGGTTCTTCCCTCGGTGGTGGGGGGGGGGGGGAGGCTCAATGCCAGGCACGGAGGGACGCGGGGCGGCGACCTGCCGACCTGCACTAATTGCCTTACCACAAACCCATTAAGCGCTGCCCTCAGCCTGCTGGGTCCCTCCTGCTCCGTGGGACCGTGTCTCTCGAGTTGTTTCGTCCCCTCTCGGAGGCTGGAAGGTGCACATCCAGCAGCCTGCATGCACGGATCGTGTCTCAGTGGGATCCTAAAGCCCTCTTGCATCTGTCTGGTTTTGGTGCCTTCGTGGGCTGGTGGTGGTGCCTGCTCGGTTCAGCTCCTTTGCAGCCCTTCCTCCCCAGGGCTGGCCGTGGCCGTGCTGTGGTTTCTCACCTGGATGTCAGAGCTCATAGCTGTGACTTTTTGGTCTTTCCTGCTGACGCTTGCACGCCGGGTGGCGAGGGGATGTGTGTGGCTGGCGCTGTGCGTGCTGCTCTTGCTGGCTGTGCTGGGGTGCCTGGTTCATCGCCCAGCTGCAGGGTGTGGGTTGTACAGTAGCATTAAAGGCTCAAGGTCCCCAGCCCTGCTGCTTGGATCCCCGTGCCAGCGCCCGGCTTCTCCGTAAACAGCCTTTGCTCCATTGGCTGCGATCGATAATGGGGCTGCAGCAAATCCTCGTGCTGCAGAGGGTTCAAAGTTTGCTTTTAAAGGGGAATATTATGGGGCTGGTGCCTTTGAGAGCGAGCAGCGCTGCGGGCTGAGCTCCTCCCCTCCGTGCTCCTGGGCCTGGGACCCACAGCACCCGGTTTGGGAACACTGCATGCGTGCTGCTCCGGTGCTTCGGGCTGGAAGGAGCTGCAGCGAGGTGCTCCCAGGGCTGGGGCAGTGCTCTGGGCCCCAGGCTCAGGTCATTGCTCCAGGATCCTCAGCTTGGCAGTGTGGGGAGGAAGGCAGGGAGCTGCCCTGCCCTTTGCTGCAGCTGCTCCTAGGCAGAACCTCCCTGTGAGCTTGGGTTTCTCTTCCCGCAGAGCCTTTTGCTTTAATTATTAACCAGTGCCAGGCTGTGCCATTGCTTTGTGGCCGGAGATAAAGACCAAGGAGTGCTGGGAGGACCTGGGGCTGCACCTCCTGCCCTGTCCATCTGTCTGTCTGCAGGGCTCTGCAGCAGCTTCTTTGAAGGGGGGCAATGTCCCGGGGTGCTGCGAAGGGTCACCGAGTGTTTGCGTATTTGTGTGCACGCGTGTGTGCCCGAGCAGGGTGTGCTTTTGTGTGCGTGGCTGCATCTGTGTGCAGGTGCTGTGCGTGCAATGCGTGTGTGCATGGTTTCTTGCGATGTGTTTGCAGCCAGCAGCAAGTCTGGGTGCTTTCTGCACCTGGGCCCTCCCAGCTCCTTTTCCACGAGGCCAGCCCAGCCCTGCTGATGCAGGTGCCATCCTCCCAGGGCAGTCCTGGCGCTCACTCTTGGCCGTGCTTATCGCCCGTCAGCTGCTCCCGTTGCATTCTGGGGCACCTGGGCACCACAGGCTAAAAATAATGCTGGTAAAATAGATTGCTTCCTGCTGGCACGCAGGGCTGAGCCGTGCCCTGCATCAGGGCTGGCCCTGTGCCACCGTCCACGGGCACCCACAGGACCTGAGTGCGTGGGGACACGGGGTCCGGTGGCATCACACAGGTTGGGATGGTGGCTCAGTGCCGGGGTGACAACCCTCCGCCCGCTGCCCTGACTCAGTTTTCCCACGGGGCCATCACGAATGGGTGCGGGATGTGGCAACGTCAGCCCCACGCAGAGAGGTGTCACAGGGGACAGACACCCACACAGGGCTGGTGGCACCCACTGCGCCCACCCTGTGCTGGGCACGGGGCCGTGGTGACATTGAGCAGTGTGACGGTGACACCTGGGGGTGGTGAGGATGGGAAGGGTGGGGGCCACCATGGAGGTGCAGGGCCCTGTCCCTGTGCCTTCCTGGGTACTAGGAGCCATGGAAAGCGGTCCCCTTCCCCATGTGTGTCCCCATTTGTGTCCCTATCCATATCCCTATCCCCACTGCTGTGTGCTCCTCCCTGGGGCCAGCCCAGCTGCTTTGCCTTCACCTTCCTCTTCCTCCCCCATGCCCCACCTGGCACAGGGAGGTGGTTGTCAGCTGAGGCCACTGGGCCCCTCCCCGGGGATGGGCGCTGCTATAAAAGCACGGGGACAGGTGAAGGGCAGCGCAGAGGAGCCGGAATTTTTTGCAGGTGAGTCTGGAGGGACTTGGGCTGGGGGGTGAGACTGGGTCTGTGGGATCATCCCCCCAATCACAGGATGCTGCTACTGGGCAGGATCCTGCCTGGCTCCAGTGGCGCTTGGAGCAGAGGCTGGAGGTGGGCACTGATGTTTGGGCGATGCTTTTTGGGGCAGAGCCATGCAGGACATGGGGTGGAGGGAGCTGGTGGAGGGGTTAAGGGCAGCAAGAAGCAGTGATGGAGGGGTTTTGCCCACGGGGACATTGCCCATGGAGACATCCCCCAGATGAGTTTGGGGAAACTGGAAGAGCCGCCGTGGGTGGCTGGGGTAGCCAGCACATCACCCCCAGAGCACGGCGGCTGCTGGGATGCTCGTGCCTGTGCTTGTGCCCAGCACATGCCCCAGCTACCGGGAAGTGACAGAGGTGGTGGCCCCGGTGACACAGCCCTGAGTCATGCCCCAGGGTGCAGGTGATGGCTGGGACACGGAGCCAGGAGCAGGGCAAGCTCAGCCCCGTGGGTCCCTGGGGGGTGTTTGGGGCACTGCACCCAGCCCTAAAAAGCCCTGACGCTGTCCCCATCCCATCCCTAGGCTCAGCAACAGCAATGGCAACGCTCTACCCCTCGCTGGAGGACATGAAGGGCCACCAGGTCCTGCAGGTCAGTGTCTGCTCATCAGCACTATGGGGGTGATCAGACCCGTTGGGTGCCCATGGCGGCCCCAGGGCAGGGGCTGTGCCTCGAGCAAACCCCATCTCCCCCAGGCGCAGGCAGCTGCTGGGGTCGGCACCCCCGCCACCACGGTGCTCACCGAGAAACCAAAGCTCCCGGAGAAGCCGAAGGTCACCTCCAGCACCGGTAATGCAGGGTGTGGAGCCGAGGGGCTGTTTGGGGTGGGGGCGTGGGGGTGCCCACACGGTGGGGGCTCAGCTGAGGCTCCCAGCAGCTCGGTGCATGGGTAGGGGATGGGGTCTGGGGGTTTCTTGGCTCATCCCGTGGGTCTCTCTGTGTCCCCAGAGCCCTCTGCACCGCCCGCGCTGTACCCCAACCTGGCCGAGCTGGAGGATTACATGGGGCTGGCGCTCTCCAGCGAAGAGATCCAGAAAAACCTCTTCCCAGACAGCAGCACTGTAGGTTCTAGGGTGGGGGTCCCTTCCCATAGCCGCATCCTGCCCGGGGAAGGGACACAGCATCCCCCGAGGGCTGATGCGTGGCCCCATGACCCTGCTGATCCCGGCCTCATTGCAGGCGCTGACCCCCGTCGGGTCCCTGCCGGGGCAGCTGGTCGCCCCGCTGAGCGGGAACAGTGCGGGGCTGCGGCGCGCGGAGATCAAACCGGGTGTGCGGGAGATCCACCTCTGCAAGGACGAGCGGGGCAAGACGGGGCTGCAGCTGAAAAACATCGACCAGGTGAGGGTCGGGCTGGTGGGGGGCTGCGGTGCTCCACTGCACGGCGCCACATGGCATAGCAAGGTGCAGCACTGCACGGCACGGCGCAGTGCGATGCTCCGCTGCGTGGCACGGCACGAGGCGTGGTGCATCACTGCGTGACACGGTGTGACACGGCGCGGAGCATCGCTGCGTGGCACGGCACGGCGTGGTGCACCGCTGCGTGGCAGAGCATGGCACAAAGCTCAGCACGGCCACCCGGTCCCGGTGCCGGCCCCACACCATCGCTGCCCTCGCTGTGTCCCCAGGGCATCTTCGTGCAGCTGGTGAAGGCCAACTCTCCGGCGGCGCTGGTGGGGCTGCGCTTTGGCGACCAGATCCTGCAGATCGATGGCAAGAACTGCGCGGGCTGGAGCAGCGACAAGGCACAGCGGGCGCTGAAGAAGGCGTCCCCGGAGAAGATCGTCATGGTGGTGCGGGACAGGTGAGCGGTGCCGGGTGGGGTGGGCGCGCGGTGCCACCGTGTGCGGGGCTGGCGCTGACCCCCTGTCCCCGCAGACCGTTCCAGCGCACCGTCACCGTGCACAAGGACAGCACCGGGCACGTGGGTGTTGTGATGAAGAAGGGGAAAATCGTGTCGCTGGCCAAGGACAGCTCTGCCGCCCGCAACGGGCTCCTGACCCACCACTACGTCTGCGAGGTCAACGGTCAGAACGTCATCGGCATGAAGGTACGGGGGCAGCTGTGTCCCCTCTCCTGTCCCCGTGGCACAATTGCCCGGAGCGAGGGCATCCCCACACCTGGTACAGGACTTCTGGGTGCAGATTGTGGAGCCATGGGGGGTGCTGCTGCCCTGGGGGGCGTGGGTTGGACGGGGCTGGGTGCAAGGTGGGGTTGTGTCATCGTCCTCCCACCCACAGGATAAGCAGCTGATGGAGGTGCTGGCGGGCGCAGGGAATGTCATCACTCTGACCATCATCCCTGCCGTCATCTATGAACACATGGTCAAACGGTGAGATCCACGTTCCCCCTGTCCCCCATCTCCTATCAAACCCCCCAGCCCCACAGTGCCCCCAGGGGACCCTGGGGCTCCCCCTGACCCGTTCCCTGTGTGCAGGCTGTCGGCGGGACAGGTGAAGTCATCCATGGACCACTCCATCCCCGACCTCTGATGCCATCGCTGCCATCCCAGCACCTGGGGGCAGGCGCCGGTGTGGGCACCCTCATGTGCAAGCCTGGAAGAGGGGAGGGGGGCTCAAAGGAAAAACTGGAGGTACCCTTCAGCCCCCAAAAAGGAACCCATGAGAGCTCATGGCACAGCACCATCCTGCATCCCCTAGCTCTCAGCACAGGGACCGAGGACAGGGAATGTGTCCCCACCCCGCAGAGCCTCTCCTTGTCCCCTTGTCCCCCCCCCTGTCCCGGTGCCCTCCATATCCACCCCAGGGCAGATGCCAAAGGCTGTCTCCAGCGAAGCAGACACAGACCCAGCGACGTTTATTACATCCACCGCAGTACAGGACAGCGGAAACGAGAGAAGAGGAAAGGTGGGGGGGGGGGGGGTTACAGCTTTGTTGTTTGGGTTTGTTTTTTTTTCTTTTTTTTTTTTTCCACTTCTGTATTTAAAAAATATATTATATAGATTTGTCTTTCAAATATAACGTTACATTTATTTCTTGGCTAAGCTTTGGATAGTCGGACAGACGCGTACACGGATCCACAAATACATTGCACGAGAGGTTATAGCCCAGGGCCGCTCGCTCCGACCGCTGCTCCCCAAACTCCGCACGCGGCACCAGCCCCCACCCCATGGATCTGGGGGCTGTGGGGGCACGCGGGGCACAGCGTCCTGTGGTGGGGGGGGGACACCACTGCTTCAAGTCACGAGGAAGCTGCAGACATTCGCGCTGGGGGCTGGGACCCCTCGGTACACCCGGGGGCAGCCCCCGCTGACCAATCTTTGCTGTCTTTGCTTTCCCAAAAAGAAAGAAATAAATAAAACAACTCCCCCCCATCCCCAACAAAAAAAAGGCATTTTGCAGTAGGCCCCCCCCCCCAGGGAAAATGGGGCTTGGGCTGGGAGGGGTGGACAAAGATGCACCCAAACCAAGAGGGTGTCCAGTCCCACTCCACAGCGGCCAGACCCGGTCCCAGGGCCTCAACTTTACCAAAAGGAAATGAAAGTGAATATAGTGCAAAGCAAATGAATGAACGGAACGGGACGGACGGCGCTGCGGGCGGCTCAGCCTTGCTCGGGTGTGAGGTATATCCAGTTCCATCCCATTTCCACCCCCCATGTCCGGGGGTTCCCTCTGTCCTCCTGCACGTCCCGTCATGCGATGCTGCACCCGGAGCAAGGAGCATGCCGGGGGGAGTGGATGGGGCCAGGCTGCAGCCCCATCGCAGCCCCCACCCCGGTGCTGGGCGCCTCCTCGCCATCTCCCCCTGCAGCGATGTCCCCGGGTCCGTGCGAGGACAACCGAAAAGAAAGCAAAGTGCCATGGGGTGACCCCGGGGGGTGACATCCCCAGCACCGCAGAGCAGAGCCGTGCGCGGGGACAGGGTCTGGCCACCCCTCGTGTCACCGTGCCCGGCCCTCGGTATCCTTGGGGACAAAGGCTCAGAGCAGCAGCACGCCCACCCCGTGCCCCTTTCACCCCCACCCCTGGGGGCTGCACAAGGAGCGGAGCGGACGGAGCGCCGCGTCCCCCAGCACGGGGCTCTACAATCAGCGGTCGGCTCCTTGGTGGGCAGGGGAGCAGCACGGGGTGCAGGGCGGGGGTGGGGGGTCAGGGCTGCGCGCTTCCCCCAGGGTTGGGGCTGCTGACGGCGCGGCAGCCCATCCTGCGGATGGAGTGCAGGGCCACGGTGCAGCAGCCGCGCAGCAGCGAGCTGATGTTGTAGATGGGCTGCCCCTGGCGCCGCTGCGAGCGGCACAGCCACGCCACCGTGGGCACGGCCGGCACCACCACGGCCAGCAGATCCACGATGAAGTGGCGGCTCCAGTAGCTCTTGGATGGAGCGCCGTCGCAGCCCGGCTCCGCTGTCGCATCCTCCTCGGGCGCGCAGGCGATGGTCACCGAGGGGCTGGCGCTGCGGGGCTGCTGCACGGCGGGGTTGTGCGGCACCTCCCCATCCTCGGGCTCCAGGTCCACAGCCCCGGCGGGGTTCGGCAGCTCGCAGCCCGGCGCCACGTCTTCCATCTCGGACACCCAAACGGAGGTGGGGCTGCCCAAGCTGCACGCTTGGGATTTCATCACCTTCTCCAGGAGGGTGTCCAGGTCGGGCTGGCAGTGCGCAAAGTCCGTCTGGATGGCGCGCTCCTGCATGCAGCTGGCCTGCACGCCCGCCTCCACGCCGCCCCGCAGCCCCAGCAGCTTCTCGTAGGTGGAACTGGGGGGCAGCCGCCCGCAGGGCTCTCCCCCTTCTAACAAGTCCGGGCGGCCGGGGGCTTCGTCCCCCCCAGCGAAGCCGCTGTCGGCCCCTTCGTCCACCGAGATGGTCTGGGATCCGCCCGCGGTGCGCTCGCCGCCCGCCTGGTCGCTCAGCTTGGTGTAGGTGGAGCTGCGGGTGAGGGAACGCGCCGGGGACCCCCCCGCCGACTCGGCGGCCCCCTCCTCCTTCAGCGCCGCGCCGTTCTGCGCCACCTCCATGCTGTGCAGCAGCGTCTCCAGCTTCTTGTTCTGGATGTTGATGTCGACGAAGTACTTCTGCAGCCCCTTGTCCTTCTCCAGCAGGTTGTTCTTCACCGTGTCGATCACCTGCTTCAGCTGCTTGATCTCCTTGCGGGCCTCCTTCAGCGCCAGCTGGGCCTCCACGCGGTGGCACTCCTCCTCGATCCAGTCCTCCTGCATCCGCGACAGCTGCGTCTTCAGGTCCTCGATCTCAGCATCCCTGCGGCAAGACAGGGGCAGGCACACGGCATCACCGCGGGCCCCGCCGGGATCAGGATGCCGTGCAGCCAAGCACACACGTGCCCTGCAATTCCCATGGCGGTTCAGAGCGGTGATTTAGGGTGAAACCGCCCAGGAAAACCCACATTTGGGATCCAGGGCTGGTCCAGGCGCCCAGGGACCCCAGCAGTGATGCCCAGCCAGCTCCCAGGGGTGGATGTGGCACATGGGGACACAGTTTGGTGGGCATAGTGGTTGGACTCAATGACCTTGGAGGTCTTTTCCAACCTCAGTGATTCTAGCAGCAGGCATGGTGGGGATGGGCTGGCGGTTGGATCTGATGACCTTAGAGTTCTTTTCCGACCTCGATGAAGGAAGAAGAGGAGGCTCAGAGAGAACTCACTGCTCCCTACAGCTCCTGAAGGGAGGTTGGAGCAAGGTGGGATCAGCCTCTGCTTCCAGGTAACAGTGACAGGGGGAGAGGTGATGGCCTCACATTGCAGGGGACAGTTAGGTCGGCTGTTGGGAGAAATTTCTTCTCCGAAGGAGCGGTGATGCACTGGCACAGGCTGCCCAGGGGGGTGGTGGGTCACCATCCCTGGAGGTGCTCTAGAGCTGTGGCAATGTGGCACTGAGGGATGTGGTCAGTGGGCACAGTGGGGTGGGTTGGGGACCTCAGAGCTCTTTTCCAACCTCAGTGATCTGTGATTCTAAGGGCTGTGTGGGGACGTCGGGTACCCATGGTGGCTGGGTGGCAGCTGGCAGGGCAGCAAGGATGTGTCTAAGCCCCCAGGGGAGCAGATGGAGCTCAGCCGCTGCGTGACGCTGACATTCAGAAAAACCGTGGGAGAGAAAAACCAGCCACGAAGGGAAGAGCGCAGTCAGCTCCGGCGAGCTTGCCAGGCTCTGCAGCCCCGCCAGCTGCTCCGTACCGTGGCAGTGAATTCAGATTTGAGGAAAATTAAAAAGTGAGAGCCGTGTGCCCACAGGAGCCCCACAACCTTGCACCTACCTGTCCTGCAGCCGCTCCTGCGTGTCCTTCAGGCGGGCCTTCAGGTGCCGGATGCACACCTCCTTCTGCTGCAGCGGGGTCAGGTATTGCTCGGGTGTCGGAGGCTTGATGCCATGGTTGTCGCTGCACAGGTTGTACTTGGCCGAGCGCCTGTGGGGACACGGCTGTCACCCAGCTGCATCTCTGCATGGCCGGAGCATGGGGAATGTACCATGTGGATGGAGGCCCCAAAGTGGGGTCTGTCCCAGAGGTGTGCAGTGGGGTGGGCTACGATGGAGCAGGTCTGAGCTGCCCATGCATCCTGGGCTGCAGCAGCACCTCTGGACCCTCACTGTGTTGCCACCAGCACAGCTGAGGTTGATGGATGTCTTTGGGCATCAGCTCGGGGCAGCTCAGCAAGCACAGGGTGGGGAGGGAGGGGAGGAGAGAGGCTGCTGCTCTGTGGCTGCGTGCTCGGCTAGGGAGCAGGCACAGAGCTGTGCATGGCTCCAGATGCTCATGCCTTGCAGCAGGCTGCATCGAGCCCCTGCACCTTGCAGCAGGGTGGTCCGAAACCTCTGTGCACTGCAGCAGAGCAAAGCCCCCGTGCATTGCCATGGCACAGCCCAAAGCTGCCGGGCATCGTGCAGGCAGCCCCGCAGATCTGTGCAGAGAGAAGCGATGTGTCGGGAGCAGCCAGGCAGGATGGTGGCCTGGCAATGTCTGTGGCCACCCCATCCCAGCTCCATTTGCTGGCTGACCCCCTCATTTCCTCCCAGATGCGATGCCACCTCCAGCAGCTGGAACGCAGTTGGCAGGGTCAGCCCCAGCCCAGGGATGAGCCTCACTGCCCGGAGCAATGCGTGGGCAGCCACAAACGCAGTCCTGCTGCACCTTCTGCCCCAAAGGCCCCATAGGCAGCATTCCCAGGGAGCAGAAGGAGGAATGCATGCAGCGCACAAGCCACAGCCAGGACAGGAGGGATGGGCACGGAGCTGGCAGGAGGGTGACAAAGGGGAGAAGACAGAATGACAGCGGTAGAGGGGTTGTGGCGATGGTGGGGGCTCAGCAGCCCCTCCGGCAGCTCCGAGCACAGCAGCACGGCCTCATCCTGCAGCCCCTGTGCTCCTGCCCCATGGCACGCGGGCACCGGGGCCAGCGCTGCTCCCCCTGCCCGGGGCACCCCCAGGGGGACAGTGCCCACCGGGCTGCAGGTGAGGGGTTACCTTGGGGTGGGGCTGCTGTCGCTGCCCTTGTAGGAGCCAGAATTGCTGCTGCTGCTCAGCGAGGAGGTGCCGTAGGTGTCCCTCCCGGGGGGCGAGGGG
Source organism: Numida meleagris (assembly GCF_002078875.1). Lineage (NCBI taxonomy): Eukaryota > Metazoa > Chordata > Aves > Galliformes > Numididae > Numida > Numida meleagris. The sequence continues at coordinate 9,677,725 of NC_034427.1, forward strand.
CGCCTGGAGGCAGGGAGAAGAGGCTGTGTCTCAGGCCGAGTGGCTGAGGGCGCTGACGACTTAAAGAAGGAGGCAAAGCCACTCCGTCCATAAAGCCCGCGACTGCCAACCACCGCACCGAGAACACACAAGACAAAAGGACAGAACAAACAGCGGGGATCAAAATGGCACGGAGACGGCGACGGGCGCGAAGGTGGGGCTGGGGGGGGGCCCGAATCCCAAACCCACCCAACTCCATCCCACGGGCACCCGCATGGCATCCCCATGCCCAGGGACTGGGAGACCCCAGGAGAGAGTCCTGGAAGTGGGATGGGGTGAAGAACACCCACACACGGGCACACCTGCCCCTTCTCTGCTGGTGATGGCTGCAGATGGGAACTGAAAAACTGCAGCCCAGGGTATGGAAACACTCGGAGGGGAATAAATGCTTCTTTCCTCTCTTTTTCACAATTGTTTGCTACTGCTGCAGCTCAAGGAGAGCCTTTCCAAGGGCCAATGATCGCTGCCCGATCCCAGGGCTGTGTGGGGAGGGGGCATCCACCGGCACCGCCTTTGGTGGATGGGACCAAGGGCGGAACCTGGGACGAAGGAACGGATCCTGGGGCCACGGAGCAGATCCCAGAACTGCAAGATTGGTGCCGACTGCGGCAGACACATACAGAGACGGACGGGTGCTGTGCTGGGGGTGCTCCATGCGGGGTCGGGGAGCTGTGGGCAGCATCCAGCGACATGCAACGCCTCAAATCCTCAAAGCAGCATCCCCGGGCTGCTCCCTGCCCTGCTGTGGCCTCGGGTGGGCACCGCTGCTGCTCCCTGCGCGTATTCACCTTCGTGATCCGGTGGACGAGCGTCTGCTCCCCGGCAGAGACATGGCCGCGGTGCCGCGGGTCCTGGGCGCGGGGGAACTGCAGGGGAAAAGCAACAGAGAGAGGAGATCAAATGGGGAAATCCAGCATGGTCAGAGCCCGCCAGCCGCTGTGTGAGGCACTGATCCAGTCCTTGGGGTCACCTTTATGGGACTGTGCTGTGATCCCATGGCCCAGCAGTGTCACAGTGCTGCGCCCAGGGCCGAGGCTTTCCTCCCTCTTAAGGCAAAGCACCACCAGCACCTGCACATACATTCCTAAAGCAGAAACCCCCATTCCTGCTCCTCGCTGCATCCCACTCCACACTGCTGCCCCTGCTATAGGCCACCTGCTCTTCATTAATTAAATCTGAATTGCCCATTCATCAGTGACATCAGGTGAGGAAGCACAGATCCCCGCGTGATGCAGCAGCAACAGCAGCAGCTAATCCCATGAGAAGCCCAGATCCCATCTGCCTGAAAATAAATAGGGCAGATCCCGAGGTCTGCAGCCCAAGCAGGCAGCAGCTCCGGGCCCACGTGGGGATGGAACTGCTGCAGAGGAGGATCACTATGGACAGCATCAGCTCTGCACATCCATAGGACCGAGCAGCGCTGCTGCCCTATGTCACTCACAGCATGCCAGGCACTGCACAGCCCTCCCATCCTGGCACATTCCAGCTGCATTTGTCCCAGATCTCAGCAGCTCCAGCCCAGAGCAGCTCTAGCAATGGGCCCTCTGATAATCGATGGGTGGTTGGGACTGCTGAGTGCTGCCTGGGCTCTGAGCCAGGGCAGGGAGAGAAGTGGGGTGAGAGGGGAGGAGGGAGCACTGCCAGCCCCAGCCCGATGGGGCCTTTTGTGTTAGAAATCTCAGATTGTTTCCCCCAAGGATAACCTCTGTCCAACGCTGAGAGTACTCTCTTTTCCCCAGCGTTCACTTCTGCCTGTTCCCCAGCACAGGGCACAACGAGCTCAATGAGCCAGAGCAGCCCAAGCCCTACACCAAGGGGTCCAGTCCCTGGACTGCGGGGGTCACAGGGATGTGGGGAAGCCCTGGGAAGGGGCAGCAGCGCTCTGTGCTGCAGGATCAGAGCTCCCAGATCAGCTGCACGAGGCCACGGGGCTTTGCAAATGCAGCAGCGTGAATCAGCATCCAGCAGAGCCCGGCCCCCGGCAGTGCATGCTGCAGCACAGCCTGGCCCTGTGCATCGCTGCCGTGCTGCCTTCGGGCTGAGCTCTGTGGGATTTGCAGCCACAGAGGTTAACTCCTCGTCCCCTCGCTGCCCCGAGCGCTGCGTGCTGGTCCGTGCCTGCCCCACAGCACCTGGCTGCCTCCTGCTCTTCCCACTGCCAGCTCCCATCCCCTCTCCTGCCTTTCCCATTCCCCATGGGCACACAGCACGGCTCAGCTCAGGAGGGAGCCCTCGGGTGCTTGGGCGCACAAAAACCTCAGTGCATGTTTGCCCTCCTCAGGCCCCTGAGTGCCCTCCTGCACCACGCTGCCTCGGTTCCCATTGCTGGCGATAACGCGGTGCTCTTTGTTCTCAGGAAATCCACGGGCTGCTTCCATCTCCCCACCGTGCCCATGGGCTGCCAGGACGGGCAGGTCTGACAGGCAGACAGACAGACAGACCAGCACCTCCTTCCCACGTACGCTGCACGCTTCGCCTCTAAGGGCGGAGATAATTGCTTATTTGCACTCGCAATTAGCGCAATCGTGTGAACCCGGATAAGCAGGTACAGAACCTCGCCGTGAAGGAATGGGAAAGGCAATGTGATCTGATCGGATCTGAAACGCAACAGAGGGAAACGCGGCGCAGCTCTCTGCGTCCTGCACGCTCAGCGCCTGCTGGCGGCTCTGCTGCAGAGCCCACCCGGGGATTTGGGGGGGAAATAGCAAAGGGATGGAGGTGTCACTCTGCTGGTGGGACCCGCATCCTGGCCTGAGCCGAAAGGCAGAGCTGCAGCCTGGGTGGGAGCTTCCCAGCCTGGGTGGCAGGCGGCCCACGGCAGCGGCTCCGGCTGCTCGTCCATTAGGCATTAGGAAAAACACACAGAGAGGAAATGGAAAGCGTTCAAAGATAAATGAGCGCGTCCCCGAGCGCGCTGTGCATTCTCCAGCCAGGAAGACAATGGCAGGCGCAGGGAGAGCCAAGGAGGAATCAGGAGCAGGTCGCTGAAATGGGAGAAAATACCCAATAAGTGCAGCAACTGGAAGGGGTCAGAGCAAAGCTGCAAAGATGGGCAAGATGAAGAAATCCCATAAAAACATCAAGGTGGGAGGCAAACCAATATGGGCAGGGCACAGCAGCACAACACCGAGAACCCTAAAAATGAATGTCAGGATCTGGGGCATCAGGAGGGGAATCGGATCTGGAGCAGCTCAGGGGTTCCTGCAGGATCCTGACCCCAGCCGGGAGCTGATTTCCTTCACTTTGTTTTCATCTTTTCTCCAGGATGAGGGATGCGAGGAAGCGCACCAGGAGCGATGCTGGGGGGTTCGGGGAGCAGCGGTGTGCAGTGGAGGAACTGGAGCTGCACCCGTGCCAAAACACAGCTCCAGGGAGCAGCGGGATGGGGCTGCCCATTGAGAGCTCCAGTGCTGTCTCCTCGCACCAACCAACAGCAAAATCCCCCAGAGAGCTCCCAGTGTGACCTTGCTCCCAAGGCGCAGCACCCTGCCGGTGCTCCCTCCATCCTCACCCCGGTGTTTTCAGCTGCCATTGCTTTGGTTGCACTCTGTATCTGCTGCGCTCAGCAGCGGGCAGCACTCTGCTCCATGCTGACGGTGCACGGGCAGCGGTGCCAGGCACAGCCCCCCCCGCCCCCCAGGGAGACTGTGCAATGGAATGGAGCGAAGCGAGGAGGGCGGGCAGAGCACCCACAGCTCAGCCCCGTGCTGCAGGGGAGGGCTTCCCCCTGCCAAGGTGAGGGCTCAGCCTTGGTTCTGGGGTCAGTGCCCCGCAGGGAAACACCTCAGGATGGAACGGTGCCGCTCCTCCAGGCTGTGCCAGGGATGGACAGCATTAGGGTTGGATGGGCATTGCTCTTTAGGCTTCCTGCGTGACCATCGCCTCTGAAGACCCTCGGCTCCTTCCTCCAGGGGTTTTGCTTCTGCACACTCCTGAGATGCCCCACTTCCCCCATCCCCGCAGGACCAGCCGTGCCCTGCCCCACCAGCTCATCCTGCCCTCGCACAGAGCACACACAGGCAGGCTCCTGGCACAGCGCTAACCTGGCTCCTCCTGTCCCCGCGGTGCCTTCCCCATCCACTCAGATTTCCCATTTTCCCCATCCGCTGCTTCTTTTGTTGGGCTTCCCATGGCTGCCCAGTGCCAAACCCCATGGGATGCTCTGGGATGCCCCCTGCCCACCTGCTGGGTGGGTCCGTCCCACTCCCACCACTGCTCCTGGTGATCTGGGACAGCCACCAGGCGTAGCTCCACGAGGTGCCTCTGGCACGTGTCACACAGAGCCCCAAAATGCTGCAGAAGTGGCCCCATACGAGGCTGGACCACAGCGGGATCCGTCCCATGAGCAGCACCAACCACTCAGCATAGCAATACAACCCTCTGGGGCCGGCACACCTCACCAAACCCCACTCAGAGCCACCTAAATCCCACATCTCATTTCCCTTGCCACGTTCTGCACAGGAATGCTGTGCCACGTGGACCCCGAGCAGCCCCAGCGCTGTCCCAGCGTGACCCCCAGGGCCACGTCAGCCCCCCACGGACATCCCCAATGAATGCAGAGAACAAATTGGGGCAGCAGATCACAGCTCTGCTTCCACAAGGAACAAAGCCACCTCCGGAGAAGCCCTCACTGCCTTTTCTGCGCTGACTTTGCTTTCCCTTCACGCTAAAAATAAAGCGTGAAACACAGTAAACAGCCACAGACTCGATTTGGGACAGAGCACCGCGGCCCAGAAAACAGCGGTAGCACCAGGATCAGGGCAGGGATGGAAGGGACTGGGATGTAGCTGGGTGGATGTGGGGCCAACGGGGAGGTGGATGGACACATGGCCTCGCTCTGCAGACAGACAGACAGACAGCTGGACAGTGCTCGAGGTCACGTTGGAGCAGAACACCGGGGGCCAGAGCAGAGCCGTTTACTCAGCACCACCAGCAAAATCAATCCTGCTACGAGCTGTTCTCTCACACAGGGCTCTTTCCTTTCATTCTCCCTTGTTTTGTGACAAAACGCTGAGCTGACGCCCGGAGTTTGCAGGAAAACAGAGACCGCCGGATGCCACGCTCTGCGGCTCATCCCTCCCGCGAGGACAGCGCCGTGACAAACCCTGCGGCACTCGCAGCCAGACAGCGGCACCGCCACCCGGACCTGACACTCACAGCTGCGGGTGCCAGGGAACCGCAGCGCTCCCACCACCCCACGCAGCCCCACGGGAGGGAGAAGAGAGCGCTCCGTCAGGGCAGAAAGGCAGAGATACGGATGGCGGATTCAGTCTCCAGCACAGCAGCCACCCCCCCGCCCCCCGCTCCCAGCACACACTCAGTGTGGCAGTGGTGGGGCTGTCCTCGCCTCCACCCACCCTAAATAGGGTCCCTGTGCCGCTGCAATGTCACATTTAGCACCGTGCCACGTCTCCTGTCCTGTCCTGCTGCAATGTTCCCCACCGAGGGCATACGTCTGCAGGCATTGCCCTTCCTGAACCCAGGCAGAGACCCCGAAGCCCTGCAGCACAACCAACCTGCACAAGGTCACGACACAGCCCGTGCATTACCCAGAGCAAGCTGGGAGTGCTGCTGTTTTATAGGCACGACCAATGCACGGCAGCGGGTTCCTATGTGACAAGCAGGCAGCACTGACCTTGCAGGGAGAAGAGGAAAGGAGCTCATCAATCTGCTCGTATGCTTTCCGTATCCCTTCGGAGATGGAGCTTTAAGCCATTAAATAATCAAATCTCAATTGCACAGCAGCTCCAGCTCCTGCAGTGCCCCGCAGTGCTGGGAGGCACAAGTGGGCTCTGCATGGAGCAGGTGTGGGTCTGGGGCATGCACGCAGGGTGTGTCCAGGGCATGTGGCGCGGGGCTGGTGCATGGAGGATGGGGCTCATGCACCCAGTGGGGTTCTGGTGCATGGAGGGTGGGTTTGGTGCATGCAGTGGGGTTCTGGTGCATGCCATATGGGTATGACGCATGTCATATGGGTACGATGCATCGAGGGTGGGTCTGGTGCGTGGGGTGGGGATGCACTGCAGGGCCGGCGACCACAACACGTGCAATACCCACTGCAGGGGCCCGGTGCAAGCACTGGGGCTCCAGTGCCCGCGCTGCTGCTCTGTGGGCACGGTGCAGGCGTGTGCAGTGCGGGGCTGCTGCATACGGTGCGGGGCTGGAGCACGCATGACGTGTGTCCGGTGCGTGCCATGGGGTGTGCTGCCTGCGATGCGGCTGTGCTGCGGGCCTGACGCGCTGCCCTCCCCGAGCACCCTCTGCCTTTAAACCCCCCCGGCACACGCAGCTCCCCCCGTCCCCAAGCCCCCAGATCGGACCCCGCTGTCCCCTCCCTGCTCACCTGCGCGGGGCCCGCGGCTCTCGGGGGCGGCAGCGCCGGGCTCAGCGACCTGGAGGGGAAAGGAGAGAGCGGGCGGTAAGCGGGGGGGCACGGAGCGGGGCCGGGACCCCCCCACACCACCCCGCGGCCTCCATCACCTGCGCCGGCCTCCATGGGTGCGGCGGCGGAGGGAGGGAGGGAGGGAGGGATGGAGCTGGCAGGGAGGGAGGGAGGGAGGGAGGGATGAGCCTCGCAGCTGCGTAATTTGCCTCTCGCTCCTCTGCGCTCTTAAAGCGACGGCAGCGCGGGTGCCCCCCCGCGGGGTTTCCCTGGTTTCTATGGTAACTCCCCCACCAAAAAAAGCAGGAAAAATAAAAAGTCGGGCTTCCAGACCCCTCCGTCCCCGCCGTGCCTCCCCCCCCCCCACAGCCCCCAAATCAGCGTTTGGGTCTAGAAAAAAAAAAAAAAAAAAAAAAAAGCTTCGATTCGTGGCAGCTGGAGCGGAGCGGGGAGGATCGGCAGAGCGGGGCTGCGGCAGCGGGGAAAACGGGGCTCGGGTCCGGGGCTCTCAGTGCGATGGGAGATGTGAACTGACGAGCACGGAGCGCTCCGTGGTTCCCCACGGTGCTCCCCGCACACTCCGGTCTAGGGCCGGCTGAGCCTTCCCTAGCGGTGTAAGGAGCTGCACCTGGGGCCAGAGGCTGCACTCTGCCCCCGCCCCCCCCCCATCACACGCATCAATCGCGGCAGCCCACCGGTAGGGACCGGCCTGGTGCTGCAGCTCCGATCTGGCTGCAGCGAGGGGAGCGCAGCGAGGTCGATGTGCCCATACCGAGCTTACAGCTGTGTGCGTTGGCTCCTACCCGTCCGCATGTGCATACGGATTCACGGAAGGAAACGCTTCGTGTGCTGGCAAGGTCAGAGCAGGACGTGCTCCCGGATCTGCAGCAGGGCCCAACCTCGGAGCACACCTGATCAAGGAGGAAAACCAAGCCCACGTTTCAGCCCCTGCACATGTAAAAGCAGCGGCTCGCCACCACGCCGTGCTTCCTCTGCCTTTGCAGACTCCGTGTGCAACTCCCCAGCCGGTTATTTTGGAATTCTGACAAACCTGTCTTGTAAATACACTCCAGTCTTTCTTCCCCTGCTATTTCCAGCAAGCTTTGCACCTCGTTTATTCTGCCATACAGAATTCTGCTTGCAATGTATGTATATCCCGCCAATCTGCCTCTAGTTTATCCCTGCTTGCCTCCCGCTCTCCTCCAGCCTCCTTTTGTTTCTGCGGTTCCTGGTGAATCCAATGCACAGCCTCTCTCCCTCAAAGAGCAAAGTAATGAGTTCTCACATCGACTGCCACCGAAGCTCCTCTCACTGGAATGGCAATGGCAGACGTGGTGCAGGCAGCAGCTCTGCTGCAATGCACACTTATTTCAGGCGCCTTCAAGGGGAAGAAATAGTTTCTCCTCCCCTCCCTGACCTGCTCTCTTTGCTGTTTCCCTCCCGACTCCTCGCTGTGGCTGTCTCTGCCTGCAGCACACACACAGTGCCCGGGGCACTGCCATGCCCATGGGCCCCACCCCATCACGTCTGGGTGCAGAGCATTCAGGAGCCACCTCCAGGCTGAGAGGAGCAAGAGGAGCACGATCCATCCCTTCCATGGGGAGCACCACGTTAGCAAGGCTGGGATCCCAGCGACGTAACCGACACAAAGGCCTGGAACGGCAGGAGGACAGCATCATCCACCCTTCGACATTTGAAGGCGATCACAGCAAAGAGGAGCCCCAAGGAAAGCGAGGTGGCACCAGTTTTGACCCTTCAGAACAAACATCGGGGAGCTCAGGCAACATCTTTGTTGGACTTTTATTGATTTCGTATAAAGAGGCATCAACGTCCCCAGAGCACTGGGGTGCTTTGTTTGGAGCACCACACACACACGGCCACTCCACGCTGCGCTGCCTCGGCGCGTCTGCTCTCAGCACATGGAAAGGACTAACGTTACAAAACGCCAGAGCGGGTGTTAAAGCTTCTCCTAACTTAGATAAAAACCACAAAGGATCGCTAACGTTTCCAGCCGAACATCCATTTTTAAATTGGCCTACGCAGGAGTAAAGCTGCTCGTCTTCGTGCAAACACGCCCCACCAAATGGAATGCTGCGGGGGTTCTAGGAAGCAGGATTTCCTCCTGACCTCAAGGACAGCAGAAGTCTCTGTCTCAACACACGATGGCGATGCTGCAGACACTCACCTACTGGACCTTAACACATCAAATACTGAACCTTCTTTGAAATAATTTGGAATAGACTCAAGTCTTTGACAAAGATAGCTTAAAGGACTCCTTTTCTCTTACTGAGCGTGTTACCTAATTAACACAGACAAGCTGAAAATAACCTAATTTCCAATGCTGGACTTTAAGAAAGGCTTTAAGGAACTTTCATAACATCCCTTGTGCTGTAAGCGTCTTAGGGGGAGCATGTATTTTAGCTATCTATTACCAACAGAGTGAGTAACAGCTCATTTTATAAACATACACATACTGAAACCAAACACACCAGTGAACGCCTCGCTAACCAGCGCTGCAGCCACGCACTGGCACCAGCTAGTTCTGAGAGGTGACAGAAATGAAAGAGAGCTCTGCTCAGTTCGCCGTGGTTTGACGAGAGTTCCACTTTTTGCAGGGGAAAAAAAAAAACCCAAACCAGAACGGTATTTTTCTTAGCTTATCTGACTGCTGTGTGATTTCAGCAAGCACTGAACCTTCGGCCGGCAGCGGCTGTGATGTCTGCGAACGGGGCGCGCTGCACGAGCTCAAGCACCAGCTGCTTCTGCAGAACAAGGAAGATGTAGAACTTCACCGCGGCTTCTTTTCGGTTGTTCTTCCGGCAGAGCTCCCGTAAGCTGAAGGAACTCACGCCGGATTTGTTCAGGTGCTGCAGGAGGAGAGAAAAAGAGAAGCAGGTGGGTCATGGAAAAGCAGAGCTCATCACGTCCGAGCTGAACAGCGCTGCTCAGAGCGATTGTTTCCTGCTTATAGGAGGCCTTGAATAGGATCTTATCAGGCATTGACATGTACACGGTGGCTCTTAACATTTAATTTCTATAATATTGCTGGCACCTACATATGTTACTAACATCTACACATGCCCACAGCCCCACTGAACTCAGCGAAACAGCACTGAAGCATATGAGGAAGCCTATCTGTGATGGTTTTCGTGACGCCAACCAATAGAAATCATTGCATGCCCTGTTCTTGGGAGACAGAACACCAGCTATACCACAAGTAACGTCAGTTACAGCTAACTTATCATGATTATTGCTCATTTTTTAATGGCTGTACATTACATATGTAGTTATTTACAGGTGTTGCACAAAACCTTTTAAAGGTGTTCACGTCATTCAACAAACAAGAAGGCTGCAGAGTCAAACTCGAGCCATGGGGAAAAGCCAGGCTGGGAGCAAGGCTTGGTGTGCTTTGCTTTGGCAGGAGCTCAGCACCCAGATGAGCCAGCAAGGGTTTGGACATTTGGTGTTGGAACAGCCTGTGCTGCCTCCCAAGGTGCCTGCCATGTTCTTGTTGATAGAGCACGTGGTATCACACAGCTTCACCAGTCCCGAAATTATTTCTGCAAGGAAGGCAGAATAAGCCTTCCTGATGCAAAGCCTGCCCTGCTAATTTTGAAGCATCTTGAAAGCTCTGGGGCATTAAAACCTTTTAGAGAAGGGGTCAGCATCACTACCACTCTTTTCCATAGCCTTCATTTCAGAAACAGCTCAAGCTGATGAACAGCCACATGAAGGCAGCCTGCAATGCACAGTGGAGGCCCAGCACACCTGCAGGCAGTAGGAACTGGGCTTTGAAGGGATGCTGAAGAGAACAAGGTCTCAGAGCTACAGCAAGCACTGCAAACAAAGGTGCAGAAAATTCTAGCAATTCCAGCAGCTGTGGGAGAGTGGACATGATGTCAGGCACTCAGAATCCTGGTTTCCTCCACAAACACCCAACAAGATGCAGCTGTACTCTGCATATGACACACTGCAACACGCTAAACAGTGGAAGCAGGAGGTTTTCTGAAACAGTCCAGCAGAAATCAATACCTGGTTTGGGCCTCTAATTTCAAAATCCAGCACTGTTACCTGTAACGTTTTTAATAACTGAAGAGTTCTTTTGCTCCACTTCATTTCTTCACTGTCTTTATTTTTCAGTTCTAGCTCCTTGATGGGAAACACAACAGAAAGTTAGAGAGCAAGTGTATTAAAAATGGTTAGTACAACAAAACCCACTGTAAATTCATGGAATTATAACTTAAAAAAAAAACCCATTTCTGTGAAATAACGCAGTTCTGTTCTGCAATGTCAGAACTGCCAGCTTTATGTGTACATACATCTGTTATCTCAGCTTGCTGCACTGGAGCTTCTTGGCCTGTTGCATTATTCACCAGCGTGGAGCTCTCAGAGAAAGCTGCTTCATCCTGCTGGCAGAACAGAAAGGTGGATCAGTTGGTATTGCAGGTATGCATTATTATTCTGTATCATAACAATTCTGCTCAAATAATTGATTGTTATAAATGTTTTCTAAAACAATTCAATAGCTGCTATTTCTACCAGGCCTTTTCTCACACAGGATCTACCCTTGTTTAGGCCCAAGCCATGAATTTTCTCCTGCCATCAAGTCCAGTTTTGTCATTCTTTGACAACTTTACAGAGTTCTATACACTCCTAAGACTCTCTTTTCACATTAGAATGGTAGAAATACATATTTTGTCATTGCTTGAGTATTTTCTCAATTTTTGACACAAAAGAGAAACATAACCATCTTCAGAAAGGATAAAACGTCTTCTCTTTACGAGCAGGTTATGATTTATATCAAGGTTCCAGTCATACTCAGTGATTATACTGTAATCTCTACCAATTAATAGACATTTTAATTAAGGGTTCATTCATTGTGAGAGTCTTCCAAAACGCTTCTCAGTAAACTTTCCTGAAGTGAAAGGCATATGTTAATCATTTCTTAACCTGACTGAAAGGGAACCCCAACATAAAACGAAGCCAGGAAGTACATGTGGGTCTGCAAAACATATGGAAACTGCTCACTAGGGTTTCACCAAAGCCGTTAACGGTTTCATTTCTGCCATTCCGTGCTGTCAGTACAAACAAATCATCGCCCATTTTTCTCTCAGCTTCTGAGGGATCCAGCTCCTGCAGGTAACTTGATTCATCTGTTAGCAGTGTCTCTGTATCGACAAGTAAACACAAGGCTTAAGATGAAGTGACTTTTCACCTGCCCTTAAAAAAAAACCCAAACACTTTTATGGTTAACGCAGCCAACTTTGTTGATGGCTGAGACGTTTTGACCTTTCATTTGTAGAACATTGCACGCTGTGTGTGTCTGAAACATCACATAAAATAGAGAGTATTGGTGAACAGCTAATTCTGCCACAGTAGAATTAAAGCGTTACCTGTGGCGTGTTCCTCTTTCCTTGTTTTTTCCATCTCAGATTCCATCTGTGTTACGTTTCTCCCCATCTCAAATCCACTGCTCTTGAAGTATTTTGCAAAGATCTGAAAACAATTATTTTTATTTGTTTTTCCTGGCAGAATACAGCGTTAGATTATTTGCAAGCATCAAAGCAAGAGTATGAAGATGAGTTGCATGTTAATCACCGCACCCCAGGATTTAGGGATTTGCATTAGGTCATTTTAAACCTGCTTTTTTTAAAAAAAAAAAAAGGAAGAGCCCTTTGGCAGCAAGTTCTATGAAGAAACGTCTCTGAACAGCTAAGGAACAAGCTGTAATTCTGCATCTCGACTCTAAGAGGTGAAGCTGTTCTGCTCCGAGGAACCTGCTGAGCTGCTTGCCTGCAGAGCCCGCCTCCCAGATCTGTGGCATACACAACAGAGGAAGCGCAGTGCAATTAGCGTGAGGCTGCTGAGCAGAGTTAGCACTGCACCTTTCCCCATCTCCCTGCATACAAGTTGATCTTTCTTTGTTTTATCATCATCCCTAAACTTACAACTTCTTCGAATGATCTGTCAGATAATACGTGAGGGCACGGAAGGATTTGACAGACCGTATTTCCATGAAGCAAATCTCTCTCCCTTGCACAAAAAGAGCAGTAAGGTCCAAGACCATGGGAAGGGGTGTTCTGAGCTGCCCTCCTCACCCACGGGACACAGCAATCAGAACCTCTGGGACACCTGGAAGGCAAGGTCTCCTTATCATTTGTTACTTGCTGGAGCTCTGGTGGTTGAAGCCAGGAGCTGTACAGATGGTCTTTCTGCTGAAGCAATTAGTGAAGAGCATGCAAAGAACCATGAGGTATCCAACAGAGCAGTGCTGTGAAACAATACTTCCAGTGATGCTAAGCACCTGCAGTTGCCTTGGGGTTCACGTAAAACCAAGCGTGCAAACCCCTGACAGTTACATCCTGGATGTGCAACAGCTCCATCACCTACACAGGGGCACAAAAACCAACAGGGAAGAAATGTTTACCGTTTGTAGCTCAGCATGAAACAAAAGCTGTGCAGGCTGGGGCAGGAGTTTTTCCACTCCTCCTGATTCTTTCCACACCATTGTTTGTTTGGTCGGAGGCGCGAGGTCTAACGTAACAAGGGTGCCCACACTGCTGTTAAGCTGACGGTATATGGCATTGCAGCTGAGCTGCTTCTCCACATCCACAAGCAGCTTCCTCTTCCTTTTATTGCTTTTCCTCTGGTTGAAAGCTAAAGAGATCAAGTATTCAAAAAATAAAAAAGCATTGACCTCAATACGCACACGGTCACAATAGATCCCTCCCATCATTAAGAACGCTGTGATCCTCAGCCTCTCTCACAGACATGCCTACCTGCCACGCTGACTAGCTGAAATGGGGGCAGCTGAAGACCCTCAGCTAATTCTCCCCTTCAGCCACATGTTTATTGTATGGAATTACAATATTTAAAGCTGGCAAGGAGGGGTTCAACCCTCCTGTTCCTGATCAAGGCATGTTTTTCAATGGCCATTACAGAGTGGATGCACGCCAATAAGGTCCCATCCGCAGAAAACTTAAGTGTGAAGAGAACCACTGTGAGTAAATGGACAGCTGGAGACCTCCTGAAGAGCTGCACAGACTTCACAGTCAAAGTCTAAGAGGGAAGTCTGTTTCCCCAGGAGTTTTTGTGAAGCTTACTCTCTGTATTCTTGTACAGGAAGCTCACACATGTTTAATTACAGAAGACATGAATACTGTGCTGAAGAATCAGGAACACAATGACTTAATGAGAACACATGATACGTGAACAGGTCTGAGTAAGCTGTCTTTAATCCATCAGGAATTAATTGTTCCAAGAACTCCTGATGTACTCAGCAGGTTTCATTAGCTCACAATTCGTATCTGTATTTGTCAGTTTAATACTTTGGCAATTATATCGAGATGTAGATTGTAAACACACAGTAGAGACACTGGTTGTACAGCCATGGCTTCCTGAATCTTGTCTTGGCAGGCTGGAAAATTCCAGTATTCGAAATATCATGTCAGTATGAACTTGTTTATTTGCTAATAGCAGAATAGCATCAGAATAGCTGAGGTCTAGATATACTCACAGATGAAAAGAGACACTTTTCTTTTTTGATCTTAATAAAGACAAAAGATCATGAAACAAAATTTCCCCAAAGCCTCGACGTTATAAGGTGGTCGTTTTACACACAAAAGATCACGGAGGTGTCACTGGCAATAAAAGCTCGGCTGAACTTTTGGTAACACTGCTGAACAGGCTGCACTGCAAGCAGAACTGCAGAGCAGCAGCACTTGGTTTGGTATGGAGAAGGAACTGTAAGCAGAGAACTGTGCAGATCAGATAATACTGATCAACCTGATACTGGTTTTGTATAAGAATGATCATAAAACAGAACTCCGACAGCAGGAGCTAAGGAAAGTGAAAATCATGTTTTGCAAATATTTACGCTGACAAGAAGAAAACCAAACACAGCAATGCAAACAGTCAGCAAGAAACTGATGGAGTTCTGACCTGTGTCATCAACTGGCTCAAGCACAAATCCTTCCTCTTCTTTAGGCAAAAGTATTGTTTCATTCATGAGATGATTTTCTGTCTTAACTGCAGTGTCTGCATGGTTGGACTCGGCTATAAGAAAACCCAGCAAAAAAGTTTACAGGACAGAATAAATTCTCCATCTCACAACATTCAAGACTGATAGCAGACAAAGAAAAGGCTAGAATTTGCAAACTATGATTTAGTCTGTAATCTCACAGTGACCTTAACCAGTACACCTGCATTGCTGCTGCTTATGTTCTGCTGACACGAGACCCTATTTGGGCAGGTGGTGAAACAAACTGAATTATCAACAGACCAATACCGAATCAAAAGAGGACTAAGAACACCTTATGAATTACTAAAAGTCATCTGTGGCTGAAATATAAGGTCAGAAATATTGGCAGGTAACATCCAAAGTTACTTCATTCTGCTTCCTTTCCTCTACAAAAGTGACATTACTGCCTAAGCTGCAGGGTGGATCTCCAGCAACATGGGAAACCATACAGAAGTGTTTCTAAGCAATGTCAAGTTACGTATCTAGAATTCCCAGGTCCAATTAAATTATACCTAAAATGGTGAATGACACATGTTAGAAAAAAAAGGAAAGGAAACTAACGAAGGAAAAGGGCTTGGGATATTATTCCATGCATGCAAAGCTGAATGGGAGTAACTCATGCAGGAGCAGAGTTCACATGAGGCAGGAGGAGGAGGTGCTGCCAACTCACCGGCTGTGCTGTTCTCTCGCAGATCTTGTGACAAAGGAAGTTCTTCCTCCATATCAAGAACATCGTTAATTAGGCCATTCTGCTCATCCCTCAGCAGGATTTCTTAAATTTAAAACACATAGTTGAATCGTCCTGAGCCTTAGTTGTCATGAAGTAGCCTGACGTAGCCTAATGTTACTTATAAGAAATATAAATCAAATTACTCGATAAGAAATATAAATCAAATGCCTTGAACTCTAAAAAAATATTATAATCTTTTACTTAGTGACGTCTAAATGATCATACAGTGATAAGTTGCAAAAAATGCAGTATAAAAACAGGAGAAAAAAAAGAACTTCTGTTTGAAAGCAATGCCTTTCATGCTGTTTCCCTTGTTTTCCTGCAATAACAAAAACATTCTGAAAGAAAGCCATTCTGGTTACCTACCAATCATGTCTGCGCCAGCCTCCTCATCTCCGAAGCAGTCCTGCTCGAAGCAGTACGAGTCCTCCTGCAGGGCAGCCTTGTCTCCACTCACACTCGCAGAGCTGTGGTCAGCCACGGGGTTGTTGCTGCTCATTAGAACGCTGACATCGAAGTAGCTCTGTTTTCTCAGTGTGTCTGGATCCTCATCTGAGCAAAGACAGAATTTCTCATGCTCCGTCTGTATTGGTTTATCGGAAACACGTACTTATCCATCTCCTGAGGTTTTCAAATCATTTTCGGAAGATTGTAGGCCATCCCATGCCTCGAATGGAATGGACAAAAAGTCAATTTCATCTAACTCGGTAACAAACATCAAACGTTGGGTTTGATTCTCAGTCTCCAATATCACATTCTATTACTTAGGCAGAGTACTTACAGAGAACTTTAAGCATGAGACCATGTGATAGGCCAGTCAGTACAAGCATAAGAAATACTCTTAGTAATAACTTCTTCACAAAGAGAAATTACTTACTGTACAACATATTGCATAAAACATACTTTTCCTTACGGAATATTTCTAATTTCTCAGCTTCTCTCACCAAAGTTCCTATCACAGAGAAGTACATTGCTTTCATAATCCTCTTTAAGTGTGATGTCTTCAGCTCTGCTCTGATTCAAGGTAAAATGCTCAGCAACATCAATGGCACTGATGAAAAAAACATTATACAAAATACAGGATGAACTGAAACTCATTCACCATTTCACTCAACTGTGAAAACTTGTTGCTAACCAGTCTGCAAACCTGACATTCTGCCAAAAAAAAAAAAACCCAAAAAATAACTCCTGTTTTCTATGGCATTGAAAGTAGCCCAGCTGATCCTCATTTCTGTGGAGAGAGAACAACTGTCTCCCAAAGCCATTAGCATTCAAGGTATTTAAGATTTGATTCCTAAAAATCACTGCTTTGAATTTCCTCAAAAAGCTCAAAATGAGCACGTGGAAACCAGATGTTATCTGCTGGTTACAAGGGCTACCTCTGAGCAAGCAGGCAGCTGCTTTCTCTGCTAGCCAGGCCTCCCTATGCAGTCTGCAATGTACATTGTACAGTGAAGACTGAATCTGGAATGGTCGTAACAAAATGCTAAGGAGGGAGAGGTCTGTGAATCAGAGGAAAGCATTTAGCTAATGGACTTCAAAATAATCCCCACGTCTGGAATTTTGTGAACAAATGATGCAGATGTGCACTCAGAAAGCAATCTCTTCAAGAAACAGTAGGCATATCCACGAGGACAAGGGAAGCACCCATACTCATCTCTGTATTTCCTAGGTCTCTTACTCTTCTGCCAGCAATTTTTGGCTTGTGTGAGTTTGGTCACACTCAGGCCCTGCTAACTACCAGACACTTGTCTCATAGAAGGCATCGAATTAATGTTCCACTGTCATCTTTACATCAAACCATAGGGATTCTTTGGGTAGGCAGAAAAGGCATAAAGCTATGGAACACTGGAGTACTTGAATAAATGGAATAGCTAGTATCACATCCCAGCTGTACCTACAAGATACTAAAGGCTTACAGCTGCATGTATGGTGAGGTGCAGAGAAAATCTGTTGAAGTTCACTATCCCGGCTCTTTTGGGGCACGGAAACACATCTTAGCCTTCTGCTTTTATCACTTTTTCTACATTAGTGCTGATTCATTCCGAAAAGCCAAAGAAACACATTGGCTTTTCATCAGGAGCAAAGCTTACTAGAGCTGATAAGGCACCCAGGCCCCAAAGAGCGAGGGACCAGAAATGAAAAGCATTTACACAGCGAAACAGTACGACATTGTGAGGCTACGAACCACAGGCTCCATGGTATTACAACAGTATTCAGGCTAACTTGTACATCTCCTCTCAAGGCCAGGAATTTCTTTGCAGGGTTCACTCAGACAATTGTAAATGAGAAAATCTGGAAGTATGGGTTCGATACATTATGTTATTGTTAAAGTTTTCTGATGAAATGGACTTGGAGAACTCTACACAAGCACGCAGTGTTGTGACTGCAGCCTTGTAGAGTTCAGCTCAGACTTTAGAGGAGATCAGCTGGCAAATCAAAGCTATTCCATGCCACTGTTGATCAGATAACTGTAAGGAGGTCTTTTACTTCTGAAAACAGTGAAATAATGAATAAAAAGTAGGGAATAATTTACTTTAAATCAGGTAGCGTTGTTTCAAAATCATGAAATTCTTCAGGTAATGTAATGGACTGATAAGCAGCCTCACAGCTCTCTTCTGGAAGGTCAACAAGTCCTAAAAGAAACAGAAAACAGCACGATGTAAATATCAATAAAATAAAAGTAATGTTCTCCCAAGTAGATATAGTAAGTCTATAAACCTGTCGGAAAGGTCTGTTGCCATTACAAAGAACAAAAAGGTAAAGCTTAGGCAATTTGTCAGCAAGACTCCAAAGAGGAATTAAAATACTTAACTTGCATATAGATAGCCATATTTTATACAGATGGACAGAGAAGAGCATGCTGCTGTTGGAAACTGGTACAGCTCTTGAAAAACTGTAAATACATTGTGCTTATACACAGCTACGTAAAGTCACTATAACTTCAGGTGGAATATTATGCTTTGTTTTTCTATCCAGGGTCTATATAACACTATTCTCCAGCATCAAATAATCATAAAAACTGGCAGCAAATACCTAGCAGCCAGGGAATCCTGGAACAATTGAGGTTAGAAGGGATTGCTGAAGGTCACCTAATCCAACCTTTGGCTCAAAACAGAATTAATTCTTAAGCTAGATCACTTTTGACTATTTCTGATGATGGAGATTCCACAGCATCCCTGGACAACCTGTTTCAGCATTTTACTACTGTCAGTGTGAATTCTTCCCCTCTTGCAGCTAGCTGGAGTTTCCCTTGCTGCAGTTGTGACCGCTGCCTTCTGTTCTTGTGCTGTGCAGTCCTCTACAAGCTGCTACAGCACCAATTAAAAACAGTGCTACGTACTTATTGAAAGTGATTCTTCGAGTGATTTCCACGTTTACAGATATTAACGAATCGTAATCATATCCTTGAATATCGTGTAGGATAGGTATTCAATATTCTGCCACCAATCTAGGTTGCCAATAGATGTTGGTGTTTTAAGCCTTTTTTCAGACCGCAGTGCCTCCCCATTTGTCGCCTTAAAATGACAAACACACAGCCTCTTTGGAAAGGGTTCCATCATCTCAGCTCCCTTCTTGCTAGCTTTGTGGCTAGAGCTCAAAACACCGTCAGACCTGGCACTAACACGTTCTTAGACACGTTGTTGGAGTCATCAGTAGTGATAATTAATTATCTAGCAATGGAAGCTGAAGTCAAGCTGCTTCTTGTAGGACCATTTAAGATATTGCTTCTTTTAAAGGAGTCAAAGAGTCGAAATTGCGTTGAATTAAGCCAGCCAGACTAACCATCAGCAGTATGCACCAATAAATTCAATGTCCTTTGAGATCAGTGGTGTGTATTTAACTGAAACAACCACAGTTAAGTCTTATGATAAAAGCAGAAAGCGACGCAGGTGGGAAAATGCAGAACTCTGCACAAACCTGGGCGAAAGGCTGTCTTCATTTTTGTCAGAGCTTCGCTGCAGTCTGCCAAGAGGTATTTTGTTTTCCTGTGATAGATCCGCACAACTCCCAAGAGTAAGTGTCCAGAGGTGCGCAGAGCTACTGTAAACTTGGATGATGTAAAGAAGTTGTTCAGGAGTTAATATTTTGGGGGAGGGGAAAAAAAACCAAACATTTAAAATGTTAATACTGCACAGTAGTAACAGAGTTCTGGTAAAACACACCAGCAAGAGCTTTGTGCTGTTATAGAGGATCGGAGACAGAGGAATATTCAGAGCTAGTTCCTAATTGCTTCTGCCCTGCAGCACTGCCATGCTGAAGCCTAAGTCCCAAACCAATGCTCTTATTTGACCTAAAACGTCCCAGCTGACTGACAGTGAGCAGTGTAGCACCTCCTGAAAAGGAAAGCAGCTGCACATGTTCTAATATTTGCCACTTTGTTTATTTAAGTGAGCCAACATTATACCAACTTACTTCTGCAAAGTCTTC
The DNA here is from genome assembly GCF_002078875.1 of Numida meleagris. Classification (NCBI taxonomy): domain Eukaryota; kingdom Metazoa; phylum Chordata; class Aves; order Galliformes; family Numididae; genus Numida; species Numida meleagris. The sequence goes on from NC_034427.1 coordinate 9,697,327, forward strand.
CCGCACCGAGAACCCTTCGTGTGGCCATTCCAATGCTGGACGGGACAGTGTGCAGGAGAAAGACTACAAAGTCTATGAGAACACTTCCAAATGTTACCAATGTAATTTTAACATAGTTCAATTAATCATAACCCGTGGAAGACAGACGATGAAATTTAGACTACCAATTATCAAACAGGTATTTTCATGGGGAAAATGTCCTGCTTGCACCAGCAGAAAGCCACGGATCCCCTTCGCCATTGATTAGTGACAGTGCAAAATGTTCTTGCTGTTCCCTTGGATGCAATTGCAAATGAGAGGCGAAGGACCAAGTCATGGATACTGCCTGCATCTGTGCTTGTTTGAGTCATATCTTATCTGTGATACACAAAGGATTAATACAGCATCTCTCATAAGAGTCTCCAATTACGCTTATTTATATACTTATCTGCTTATAACGGTGGGCCTGGCAGGAGTCCACTGAAAGTGCAAGGATAGTTATTATATGTCAAAGGTTATTTACTGGCAGATCAGCAAAAAATGGCCCTCCATTGTCTGTGTACAATTTTACAGTGGCTTTCTTATGCCCTTGATTTTGGTGAAATGGCTGACTCTTTTTTTTTTTTTTTTTTTTGAGACAATTTCCTCAGATACTGTCAATTCCCAGGTTATGCTGTGTACCTGCAGCTCAAAATCTCCGAGGAGAGCCCAGTGGCACAACACTGACGAGTCTGTGATGTGCTGTGAAGGAGCTCAGACCAACATGGTAGTCCCCAGGCCTGCAGGGCGCTCTTTGGATCTCCATCAGTGGAATATATTTCATAGAATTGTAGAATGGCTTAGGTTGGAGAGGACATTAAAGATCAGCTAGTTCCAACCCCTGTCATGGGCAGGGTTGCTAGCTAGCAGATCAGGGGCCAGGGCCCCATCCAGCCCAGCCCTGAATGCCTCCAGGGATGGGGCTCCCACCACCTCTCTGGGCAGCTGTGCCAGCGCCTCACCGCCCTCTGAGTAAAAAAATTCTTCATAATATCTAACCTAAATCTCCCCTCCCTTAGTTTAAAGCCATTCCCCCTTCTCCTATCACTATCAGATCATGTAAAAAGTCGGTCCCCCTCCCGCTTGTAAGCTCCGTTCAAGTACTGGAAGGCTGCAGTGAGGTCTCCCCAGAGCCTTCCCTTCTCCAGGCTGAAAACCCCAACTCCCTCAGCCTCTCTTCATAGCAGAGGTGCTCCAGCCCTCTGATCATCTTCGTGGGCCTAATTTGAATGTTACAGTAAAAATGCTCTTACACTGGGGATGAGTATATTCCACAGACCTCCAAGAGTAAAATAACGAGCAGAATATTTCTATTACTATCATTAAATGGGATTGAGACTTGATCTGAGTCAGAACTGAATAAAATCAGAGTAGGAATTTGCCTCACGCTGGTTTTGAAGCAGCCACAAATGCGTCTTACTAAGTGCTCACAACAGCACTACCTCGTTCCCTGCAGCACTCACACCTCGGGGCTCACCCGAAGCCACTCTCCCGCTTAATAACATACCTTTGGCGAAATGATCTTTTTAATGGTAGTCTCTAAATTGCACTCAAAGATATGAGCCTTGGTGAGCTTCTTCTCCCAGTGGGCAGCGAGCCAGATCTTGGCCAACGGCCCACGCCTGTTCACGAGCAAATGCATGTAGAACATGGTGCGCGGGTCTGACGGGCCTCCTGAGCTGCCTCTGCCTGCGCTTTTCCCTTCTCCCCTGGGCTGGCTGAGGGTGCGAAGGTCCCAAGGAGAACGTCTGCTGGGGCCTCAGAGCTGGAGCTGTGGGTTGGAGCTGACAGCACCTGCAGGCACAAGGAGAGACGTCATGGGGCTGGGGCTGGGGCTGGGGCTGAGGGACGGGGCTTGGGGATTGCAAAGAGAAGCAGTGGGCACGGGGTGGGATGGTGTGAGTGCTGCGGGAGGTGCGGCTGTGAGGGATGGGGTCTTCAAGGGACCACGAGGGGGTGGGGGTACTTTGTGGGGCCCCTAAGGGGATGGGGTCTTCGTGGGGCCCTGTGGGGAAGGAGAAGCACCGTGGAGCCCTGAGGGGGTGGAGTCCTCATGGTGCCATGAGGGGATGGGGGAGTTTGTCAGCCCTGAGGGGATGGGGTCTTCATGTGACCTGAGGGGATGGCGGCTTCGTGGGGCCCTGAGGGGATGGCGGTGTCAGCCCTGCCGTGAGGGGATGGGCTCTTTACAGGGCCCTGAGGGGGACCTTGAGGTGGCAGTGAGGGGCTGCGGGACATCACCGTGGTGCTGGGGGATGGGGTACCCAGTCCGGTCCTGAGGGGACGGGCGCGCTCCGCGGGGCGCTGATGAGCGGGACTGAGCGGGGGCTGAGGGCGGGGCGCGGCGCTGTGGGGCGCTGTGGCGGCGGCCCCGCTCTCTCTCCCGCCCTCACGGCAGCTCCTGGCCCCGCAGCCGCCGCTTCCCGCCGCGGCCCTGTCCCCTCTGTGGAGCCGGGGAGCAACGGCGGGGCCTGCGCTGGCAGAGGATGCGCTGGAGGGGAACAACGGGACGGACAAGCAGCCACAGCCCTCCTGGAGCGCCCCGTCCTCCCCGGCCCACCCCGCCTCGTCCCTCCTCAATGCTTCTGTCCCCGCAGCCCCGTCCCACCCCTGCCCCGCTCCACGCCCAGGCTCCCTCCTCCCCTCCCTCCTCTTATTATTTATTTCCAGCTCTCCCGCAGATTTCGTTCTGCATTTTGGCAGCGCTGTCTCTGACCTTGGCTGTCTCCCTTCTCGCTGTGCTCCTGCATTGGCAGCGTCAGTCTGGGCCGTCTCCATCCCCTCCTCTCCTTTCCCCGGGGGATGCTGCAGCCCCGCCAGCCCGGGGCACGATCTGGGGCTGTAGATTTGGGGCTGCACATCCCGACCCCACCAGCCCAGGGCAGGATTTGGGACTGCAGGTTTGGGGCAGCTCCCAGCCCAGGGCACGATCTGGGGCTGTAGATTTGGGGCTGCACACCCTGATCCCAGCAGCCCTGCGCAGGGCAGCTCCCAGTACCCATCACAGCCAAAGCAGCAATGCGCAGGACGCGTCCCCTTCCCTTCATCCATTCACGATGTCCTCTGACGGCTGCAGGCTCGCCAGCCCCATGGCTGCTGCCCCATCTAACCGTGGGGTCACGGCAGCCTGTACACAGGCCACGCACATTGCAGTGCCTCATCACCGCAGGAGCCGGGTGCCCCGAAATGCAGAGCTCGATGGCACGTGTTGCTTTGCTCAGGAGCAAACCATCTTCATTTCTGTCCCTCCCAGGGAACTGCGGGTGGCAGAGGCAGCAGAGCGCAGTGCTCTCCTCCGTCCCCGCTCCCTCCTGCCCGCCTGCTCCAGATCCATCCTTTCCTGCTGATTCGGGACAATCTGCGTCCTGTGACCTACTTGTCTCCGAGCGCCGGGTGGGTTGGCACTGAAGCCTCTCTAAATGTGGTTAACGTGTCAGGATGCACTTACATTTATTTTTAATTCCGTGCTTTTCTCAGCCCAGTTCTGGATGCGTCCCCGGGGATGCTGTGCTGGGAAGTCTGTGCGTTTTGACACAGCGCAGGAGAGGAGCCGCTCACAGCCACACAGCACGCACATATCTCACTGCAAACAAAACGTGATATAGCGTGGTGTGCATCCACATCCCCAAGGCAGCAAAAGGGGTGGGTAACCCCCAGACCCATTTCAGGAGGAGCAGGTCAGCATCAGCTGAATTAAATGAATTAATCCAGGCAGAAAGCCTTCCCAGGGCACGTGGGGGAAAATAAAAAAAAAAAAAAAATGCATGGAAACAGCTAAAAATTATCCAGAGGTTAATTTTAACATAACCTTTCGAGTTTAATGCAGAAGGTGTTGAGGGAAGGATGAAGCTGTCACCTGTCACTGCCCCGCTGAGCAGCAGGGGCAGGAGCCAAGTGCCCAGCACCAGCACCTGGATGTGCGCAGCCTTCAGCTGCACGGGAAACCACGTGCACCCCTTTATTTGTGCCTACACCCCCTCCACCCTCTTTGAACCTTTTTGGTTTTGACTGAATTTTACGAAGACTTTACAGAAAGTCCCTGTGGGTGTCATGGTGGTAGAAAGCTGCTGCCTGACGTCACCCTGAAGGACATTGCCCCAGTGCTGCGGGTTGCATGGAGCCGAGCATGGCTGCGGGATTTGCTGCATGGGGGAGTGGGGCATGTGGGGCTCAGGGCACAGGGAATGGGTGTGTGAGCCCACCCGGTGCTGGCAGCAGCATCTGCGCATCATCTCACGCGGTCATATGTGAGCTCGTGGAGGTGCTCGAGGCATGTGAATGTGCTGAAGGGAATGGCAATGTGACGGACAAATCTTCCCGGCAGCTTTCAGCAGCCCACCTGCTATCACTCGGGATTTACATCCGCCCCACCATCTCCAGGCACCGCTCCAAAGGCAGAAATAGCACACGTCTCATTAACGACGCAGCTCCAAGCATGCTCCTGCCTGCTGGTCACTGCTGGGGCTCGGGCCTGGGTCCAGTTTCAGGTCAAAGAGAAGCGGAGCGTGTACAGTAAGACGGTGGCAGTGGGAAAAGGGAATAAATAACCTGGTGCTGGGGATCTCTGTGCCGCAGGACCGCAGCCTGGTGCTGTCCTGTGGCCCCAGTGGGGCTGGCTGGCTGTGGGGTTCATGGCCAGCATCATGGGGCATCCCCTGGGCGCATTCCATGCTTTTTGCAGTGCAATCCCAGCTACTTCGTCCCCTCCATCTGCAAATTCCCCGCCTCGGGATCCCTCTGCTGCAGGTGATGCGTTGCACGGGCGGTGCTGGTGTGCAACCGTGCGTGCGTGCGTGTGTGTGTGTGTGTGTGTGTGTGTGTGTGTGTGCGCACGTGTGTGCACGTGTGTACCCCCGGGGCAGCCGCCGCTACGTGTGCACGTGTGTGCGTGCAGCGCCGGCAGCACCGCGGGGTCCCACCGCCCTCCCCTCCCTCCGCCGCGGCTGCACCGGCACCGGGGACCCGGCGTGGGTAGGCGGCCGGGGGGGCAGCTCGGTGCGGGCAGCGGCGGGGCGGGACCGGGAAGGCGGCTGGGACCGAGGAAGCGGGATCGCAGCTCGGTGCGGGGAGCGGGGGGAGAGGCGGCTCGGTGCGGGGAGGGAACCGGCGGAGCGGAGGGGACAGCAGGTCCGGGACGTGGAGCGGGGTGGACAGCCCGAATCGGGGAAGGCAGCCCGGGGGGTGTCACAGGCTCCTGGGGTGG
>NC_034427.1:9703307-9717400 GCF_002078875.1 Numida meleagris
GCCCAGGCGCTGCTGGAGAGCCAGCTGAGCCCCCCGCCCCAGCAGCACCCAGAGGGGTCCGGATCGTAGCCCCGCGCACCGGCACCCCCCTCGCCGCACCGCATCACCGATGCCATCGGGGAGGCTTCGCCATCGGACACCTTCCTCGCCTCTCCCGGGACCGGGTCTCGTCCTGCAGCACCGGGACCGCCTTCCACCAGCAGCGGGGTAACGGCACTGTGAGATGCCCGTGGGATTTCCATGCCCCGTGCCGGGCTGGACACGAGGCCGAACTCCTCTTTGGGATGTAGCATCTGATTTTCTGCCATCAGCAACCTTTCGTAGCAATAGTTTCTTGTAAAACTCTGTGGCGTAGAGCTGGCGCTTGCACCGCTCTGGGCAGAAGAGAAGGGGACCCTCAACGTGACCACCATCCACGGGGCGACCCCCTCCTGACCCACAGCCTTCACACCCCACCAGAGCGGGATGAAGGCTGGGACCCCTGCCCGTGCCTAGCATCCCACCAGCAGCCCCATGACGGCCTCAGAAAACAGGGTGCTCTGTCTGGAATAGAGAGGATAACTCGCCATGCCTCGAGCAGCGTGGTCCTTCTTTACCCGTTTTAGAGAAGCAGCTCTGCCCCGCTGGGGTGCCCGGGCGCGAGCCTTTGTGCTGCTCACAAGAGCCATTGTCTGCAGCGTGAAGGTAACATTGCATCTCGGGAATTAAACATGAAGCATCATTAAAGCACAACGTTCTGTGGAAAGAAAAAATCGGTCTGAGCAGGATGCTGAGAAAGGCAAGGAATTGTCCCATAGGAAAACGCAGCCCCACAAAAGGTGGTATTTGTCACAAACTGCCACCAGGTTTTAATCTGTCCCATAAATTACTTGCTTCAAATGTGCGGAGACAAATCTCTCCAGACAGCCCAACCCAAGGGGAAAGATGTTTACATGTGGTACAATCACTGGGGCCACATCTTGTTCCAGGGCTCCCAGAGCATCCTTTGGTGTTCCCACCCCTCCGATGGCTGGGGACAGCCCGCAGCCTGTGCCACCATCCTCATCCTGCACCAGCGGTGTCCATTCCTCCCAGTGCTGTGAAGGGCCACATGTCCCTCTGTCCATCCCTGTGTCACCTGCCTGTGCTCTGTGTTGAGTCCTGGAATCCTCAAATGGCCTCACACAGGCTGCTGGGAGGCTGCGTCTGCTGAGCACCTGCGTTATGCGGGCGCAAGAAATTCTCCTTTGTGTTAGAGCGTGGGGCTGTAGGAGGGGTGTTAATGGAAGGAGGCTGTCATTGCTGTGCCAGAGCATTGCTGTGCTGTCCCTTAAGGAGGGCCTAGAGGATTGGGGGGAAAACCCTCTGGATTTAAATATAAATATTTTAGGTGAATGAAGTGCGTCGAGGAAGGAATGCCATTAAAGAGGCTCCCCACTGAGACCTGTAGGACTGGAGAGTGATTTTGCACAGGGGCAGCAGTGGGCCCAGAGGAGAGCAGTACAGCAAGGTGGAAACACTGAGCCAAAGCGATGATTTATTTAAGAAGCAACCCAAAATATTATCAGGTGGTGAGACAAATCTGCCCCGGCAATGTGGGCTGGAGCAGGACAGTGCGGGCAGGATGAGGCCCCAGCCCCATAGTGGTGGGGTGTCACAGCCTGGGGCTGTGCAGCTGCTGCTGGGTGGGTTGGGGCAGCTTTGGGATTCCCCTAGAAAAGTCCCAGTGCCCCTGGAGGCACAGTGAAACCTGTCCCATTGGAGAGCACCTTGCTGCTGCATGGCACTTCTGCACATATCCAGCTTCCAATGGAGAAGCTGGCTCAGCACAGAGCTCCTGAGCCCCCATCTTCGGGGTCCTGGGGTGTCTGTGCAGGAGGGAACGGCCCCATACATCTCTCCCACACCTCTACAACAGAGGCTGCTTTGTTTTCCCATCTGTGCAATATCCACCAGTTCCTCCCTTGCACCATCCACGGGGTGTGCAGGATCCTGGCTTGGAGCATCGTCCGCAGGGTAATTAGCAGAATGAGGGCTCTGCCATCGGGAGCATGAGAGGCAGGTGCTGTTGGCTGGGTGGGCTGGCAGATGGCCTGAAGGACTCTCCAGGGACGTCGAGCCATTGCCAATAATCCAGTGCCTTTCTTCAAATGTGATGTGGAAGCACCTCTTTGGCGCTGTGGGAGGAGTGAGGGCTGTGCCTGTGCCAGCACCACACACTCCAGTCCCAACCACTCTTTACAACCCCCCATAAAATTAGCTCAAGACGCACCGCTCACTGTGCTCCCTTGCATGTTAACACCTTCGGTCACTCATGTTAGTGCTGGTGGTGATGGCCATGCTTGGTGCAGGATCTGCATCTCCCCACAACTCTGCTCTCCAGAGCATGGGCAGCAGAGACCCCAGCACCCCAAGGTTCAGCCATGAGCCCGCAACCACCCCAGCTCCATGCAGGGTACTCATCCTCTTTTCAATCCCCTCCTCTCCCACCTGCTCCCCCAAGCTGCAAGGCATTGCAAACCCAGTGGGGTTAAGCACCGCATACAAAAGATTGTTTATCAAGACCCAACACAGCCTCTCCTGGCGCTGGATCGTTTTAATTAGCCCCATCAAAGCAGGCTGTGTTTCTCCCTCCTGAAAGGTTGCAGCACATGATTAATGCAGGCAGCAGAAAGCAGCTGTCTCCCGCAGAGAGCCCCTCTGATAAGGCAGAACCACTTCCTCTCCCTGCAGCACCGCGCATCCCAACCTCACACAGCAAGGTCGGGGCTGCCCAGGAGCTGGAAGAACACTGGGGACACAGCAGGAGCCTCACCCTGCTCCAGCTCTCCCAGTGCCAAATTTCTATGGCCAGTTCTCCCCCTCCCACCTGCACACAGCCCAGGGTTGCATACACTGCAACTCAGCTGTTATCAGCTGTGTTTGTAGGCAAAAAGGGTTTAAAAGGAAAAGCCTTAGGGGACAAGGGAGAGAGAGAGGGGAGCACTTCCCCTTTTTTATTTATGCCTGCGTGGCTGCATGTAGCATAACAATGGTGTTCGGTGCCCTGGAGAGCCAATTACCACCAGGAGCACAGCCACACGAGGGCTGGGCCATTCTCTGCTTAATTTTCTTAATACAGTCTCATCACCTCAGAAAAGCACTGCTGCTGAAGGGAAAGAACAAAGCGGGCTCCCAGCTCGATCACACCATCCCAGGTAGGGCAAGCTCAGACAGAACAGAGCGATCGCCCCCAGCAACTGCCAACGCAACACTGTTGTCAGATTTTTATTTCAAACTCATGAACATCCTTCCAAGAAATCAAACCACGAGAAGAAGATATAGTTTGAACTCCAGGTGGGCTCCAGCCCCCAACTTATCTGACACAGGGGGAGTTGCAGGACAGGGAAGGGTTTCCAGAAAGAGCTGAGAAACCTGACCCTTCCTCCACAAGCTGTTTGGTGATGGCAGCACAGAGTCCAGCTGGGCAGAACCACACAAGTCTCATGCCATGGGACTGGCAGTAGTCAAGCGTGTTCCTATAAACCCACTGCAGAGCAAAGCCCCAAATCCTTCAGCTCCACCAGGCACAGAGAGAGACAGTGCTGGACCCAGAGCTCAGGTGGGCACCAAGCCCCCTCTGTTCCACCCCAACCCCGCACGCTGCCCAATGGGCAGCCCTCCATACCACCTGTGGGTTTGGCACGCATCCCCAGGAATGAAGGACAGCATGGCTACAGGGGGCCAGGTAGTGCCAGGAATTCACTGTATGTCTCTTCTCATGCATGTTAAAGGCTTTGCTGTTGGAGCCCTTCACATCCAGTGTGCACGCCCATGCAGATGCCCACCTGAGCCACTACTGGGGGTCTGCCCACAAAGACCCTATGAGATGGGCTTCAGCCCTCCATGCTGGTCAGCCCTCTGCTTGGATAAAGAGCAAGAGAGAAACCATCTCTGCATGGGGAGCCTTCTCCGGCTGATGCTTTCAGCGGGGCTATTGCAGCTCCCCAGCATGGGAGCGGCAAGAAGCCAGCTCCCTCCTTACCACTGACTGCATGCATAATCCCAGCAGCAAAAGCGATGCCACCCTGGAGGAGAGGAGGAAACCTCAAAGCCCAGGGCTGCTCTCAGCACGCCACACTGCTCCCCATGCTGCCATGGCACAGGGCAGGCCCATGTCTGCTGCGTGCCCAAGGCCACCCACTCTCGGAGGAGCATAGAAAGAAATGGACCTATTGCCTCCTCTTCTGTTCTGCACATATGGAAACCTTTATAGCCAGTCTGAAGCACAGGAACATGGCCCTGAGCAGGAAGAGGAAAATCGCTGCTGAAAAGATCAAAGTCCACCAAAGAGGGGAATGAAGAGGGGAAAGTGCTCTTCTCCCCAGGAGTCTGCTCTGGCTGCAGCCGGCTGAGAAACCACTCAGTGACTCCTCACATGAACATGTCATCATAGCCTGGAGGTGGGAGGTGGTCGGGATCTGGCCTAGAAAGGAATTTAGAACAAAGTCAAACCAGGAGCAAGAGCACAACCCCAGGAGGAGCAGCAAAGCAGGGGCAGACTGGGAACATGCCGTGGTACTTGGCTGCAGCAGCTGCCCAGGCATGACCAAACACCTACCCGGCCCTACCAGCCCCTAAGGGGCCGAAGGGGTCGAATCTGGCTCCTGGTGGAACTGCTCCTGGGGGAAGGCGGCTGGGGAGACCTGCTGATGGGTCAATGCCAGGCTGCGGGAACCCAGACCGGAGAGGATCAACGATCATTCCTCCACTCTGACCGCTGGGGAGAGGAAAGGCAGCAAATGAGATGAGATTGGCACAGAGGAGCAAAGTACTCCTCCTGTACCCTTGCCCATGCTGCACCACAACACATGCTCAAGGCAGGATGTGAACTGTAGCTTAACATCACACTGAGGTGGGAGTCCTATGGCTGCAGCTCAAGCCAGGGCATGAGAAAGCATCCAGACCCAAGGCACCACCATACCTGCAACCTCTCATTCTAGCTGGGGAGATGCAGAAGGAAGCAACAGCAACAGCTTCCCGATTCCCTCAAGTTCCTGCGAGGAGCCAGGTAGAACACAAGCAATGGCTGTCAAGTCCCCAGCAGGCTGCTCACCATGCATCAGACCTGCTGGCCCTCAATGCCACTTGCAGTCCCATCCCTGCTCCCCTAGGCGAGCCCAGTGTTGCAAAAGCCTGCAGACCCTGCGAACCTTTCCAAAGCACTGCCTGGAAGTCATTTGCTGACCACGGCGGCTCCTCAGAGCTGCCCCATGCTGCGAGTGCCATTCCTCACAGTCGGCTTTATACAAACTCGGCTGGAGCCTCTGGACACCGCTGCCATCCTACAAGTCATTAACAACTGCGCTAATGAGTTCCATTACGCCAGGCTGGCTGCCCAGAGCGCCCCAGGACAGCCAGGCCCCATAAGCATATGCCTGGGTCTCCAGACCCCGTGCTGGCAGGTGTCAGCATACAAATCTGCTTCCACTTACACTCTTTTTTTTTGTCATTTACAGAGAAACTGCCGATGAAGAGCTGGAGGCAGCGGGAGAAAGAGGGCTGCCCCCACAACTGAACCCCTTTTCCTCATGCTATCAGGTTTCCTTCCAGTCACCCAGGCTCCAGGCTTCTCCTTCCAGCAGGGCAGGATGTTTCTAGCCAAACCCGCAGAGAATCAAGTCTTGCAAGAGGGAAAAAATGCGATCCCCACAGGAGAGCTGTTCTAAAGAGGACTCCCCTGGGCTGCAAGGCGCTTTGCAGCAACTCCAAGGACTGTTTTTTGTCTGAAGATGTGCTTTTATCTGGAATGGCAGATGACAGGTTCTTCTTGCTCAACCAAACCAAAGACCCAGAGATGCATCTGGGAAGATCAGTCCCCCAAACAGCCCTGCTTCCACTCATGCTTTCTCCAGTATCCCTGCTCTTGAGTGCCCCAAACAGCCGGGAGGCTCACAATCAGAACTCAGGCATCTGTGGACTCAACTTTAAGCCTCTCCTTCTCCAGACTGCTGGGCTGTAAACACAGCAGCTGGTACCATTTTAAATTAGAGACTTACATTCACTTAACGATGTATTCAGCTTTGATTTACTGAAGGAATTAGTGCATGTTAAATGAATACAGGCTGATTATTAAACAGACGCAGATTGCAACCTATCATCTAAGCAAGTGACGGGATCTTATTACGATATTAGAACCATATTGAGGTTTAGCAACTGTCAATTGCTCCTTTGCAATTTGTAATGAGGAACTGTTCCACTGCCACCCGCACTCAGACACACTTTGCTCGATGCCTGAGCCAGACGGACTGCAGCTGTTTCAGGGAAGGTCCCTCAGCGAAGGGCAGAGCTGGGGACACTCCCAGGACATGCAAAGCACCACCTCCCCCAGCCATACTCACCCCAAAGGGTCCAGGTCCTGCCCACCAACAGCAAAGGGGTTCAAAGGAGAAGGCCTGAAACAGAGCACACAGTGAACCAGACTTTCGGTGAAGGGCTGACTTCATGCAGTTTCCACGCCAGTGCATCCCAGCCAGCAACACAATGACTGTCCTTGCACTCCTGGAAGCAGGAGGATGGGATGGCAAGCCTGCAGCGAACTGTCACATCTCCTTGCCAATAATATGTATCACGGTTTCAGAGCAGTGTCCCACTCCAGCCTGTCTGCCCAGCACAGGGTCTCCCTGAAGAGTATCTTGCACCCTAAGCACAAGCAGACAGCAGTAGGGCTAAAGAAACAAGAGGTGACAAGCAAGGCAAAAGCCACAGCTAGTCCCCCTGAGACAACAGAGCCACCGCAGTGTCTCTGACTTCCAGTCAAAGGCTTTTAGGGGAAGAGAGGGGAGAACCTGTCTGCCATGTACAACAGCAGTGTCCTTCCCCCTGCTGTCCCTGCTCCACCAGCTCTCAAGCCCTGATGGTCCCTCAACCAGTACAGAGCAGGGCTTCCTTCCTTCCACCCCACACCTTCCCAAAGGAGGGCAAAACTAGCTCCTGAACTCATCATCCCATCCCTCAGCAAATAGCTTAAATCAAAGAAAAGCTGGCAGCCAGTGAACCTGGGAGCAGGTGGGGAGGATTTGGATCCCCTTCACTCCCCATTCCATCTGTGCAAGATGGGGACCAGAGGTAAATTCTGTGCCAGGATCTTCAGTGGACACCTGCTGCTGGCTCACCAGGATGGTGCTCTCGTGCCTGCAGGGTGCCGGGGAGGGATCCCAAGGGGGTTATAATCCTGGGGCAAGACAGGATCCTTCTTCTCCGGCTGGGACTCCTTCTTGGCCTCTTCTGTGGGGACCCCGAGGGGAGCGATGATACCTGAAGCAATCCTTGTCCTCAGCTCATCCATGTTCTTGTAGACCCTGCAGGGAGGAGAGGCGAGGTGGTGGGTCAGGGAGGCCATGGCACTCAGGCGCAAAGGTGCTGGACAGAGGTGGTGAGAGAATGGACAAGCTTTTGGCATCCCTGGCACAGAACATGTACCCAGCTGGCACCTTTATTTTGCGCTGGAGAGAAGAGTCCTCCAGGCTCCTCCTAATCTGATCTCTGACCCCATCTATTCCCCTCCCCATGAAAGTGAGACTTTTTCTCCTGCACAAAATGTCACAGAACTGAGATTACCTGTGGAAATCATTCAGGTGCTCTGGGTTGATGTAGTCAGCCACCGCCAAGGTCACGTCTGCCACCTTCTGAGAAGCACGATCCTAGTAAAGACAGGAGAAGCATGGTGTTAGCAGCCAGGCAGAGCTAGGACTTAGGAGGGAGCAAGTAGAGACACTGGTAGGGAGGTCAGGACTTGAAGAACAAGCTTGCCTGCTTCCTGTCCATGTCGCTGTCCACTGCCCAAATTCCCAGCAGCAAAAAAAACTACAGTGTGCAGCAAAGCTCTCCCTACTCGCTTCCCCCAGCCCAGGCTGCGAAAGTGAAAGACCAAAACCCCATGACACAGCCAGAGTCAAGAAGCAGTGACATAGGGCAAAAATATCCTAGCCATGTGCTTGTTGGGAAGTGATGTGAAAACACATCCTTAGTTGGAAAATGGACACACTAAGGGACGCTGGGCAAGAGTGCAAGGCAAACAGCATCCATGCCCAGATGTGGCTGTGTTTGACCAGTTTCAGGCCAACCCACATCTGGGTCTGCACCATCCAAACTTCCTGAAGGGACAAATGATGCTATAAGGCAGAACAAGTAACTGCTAAACATTTAAGAAATTGGCTCTACTGTTTTTCACACATTTTCGACAGTAGCAGACGCTGGATCTGAAGGACTCCAATTTCTGCAGCAATCAGTCTGGGTGCTCACCATGACATTGAGGATCATGCTGTCTTCCACCACAATGGCCTTCAGCAGCAGTTCCCGGGCATCGTCTGTGGACTTGTAGCGCAGTGTATATACCTCCTTGTTGGCTCCCCAGCCAGCAGGCAGCAGCTCTGACTTCCTTTCATCAGGACCTGGCTACAAGAAGACAGACAGGACAGTGAGACCTGTTCAGCAGCTGGAATTGGAGGGGACATAACCACCCCTTGCTGGGTGGAAGGCAACAAAGACCCAGATCAGATGATGTTCTCTATTTCTTGTCACTCCACAGCTCCTGAGCATGTGGGGTTGTCTGGCTGGGGGTGGGGGGGGCTTTTCTGCCAAAACAGTGCTCTGCAGCCCAACACAGCCCACCCAGCACCGCAGCAGGCACCCTCCCAGCAACCCCCAGCATCGCACCAGGCTCCCAACTCCCTCCCCCCCACCTCAGCACTGGTACCCCCGCAGAAACAGCCTTCCTCCAGCACTACACCCTGGGAACCCCCCCAGCACGAGGATCCCCCCCCCCAGCAACACACTGCAGCCGCACCGCTCGGCCCCTCCATCTCCAGGTCCCATCGGTACCGGGACAACCCCCGGGGCCACACGTCCCTCCCTCCGACAGCGGCTGCCGGGCTGAGCCGCGCGGCGGCGGCGAGCGGCGCTAGGAAAGGCCGAGGATCGGCGCGGCCTAGCGGGGCCTAGAGGCGGTGCTGCCCGTCCCGTACCTGCTCTCCGGCGCCGAGGCAGCGGTAGCCGTGCTGGATCAGCTCCCAGTGGAGCCCGCAAACCAACGCATCCTGCGGGCAGGAGATGCCGGCCTGAGCGCAGCAGTACAGCAGCTCCAACCCCGCCATGGCCGCACCGCACCGCACCGAGCAGGCGCGGCCGGGCCCGGCCGAATCGGGCCCTCCCCTACGCCGAGCCAGGCCCGGCCGGAGCCGCGTCCCCCGGCTGAGCCGAGCCGGGCCGGGCCACCCCTCACTAGGGGGCTCCCGTCTGCTGCGCAGCGCCCGACTGAGGCCTCGGGGGGGGCGAAGCGAAATGGCCGCTGGGGCGGGGAGCGGGGAGCGTAGAGATTTCCCTTAGAAATGTGGTGCTTCTGCATGCACGGGACAAGCTTGCTTGTGTAGGTCTGTGTCGCTGGTCCCTGTCGGAGGTGGCCTGTGGATGTTGCAGGGCTCGGTGGTGTCCGTGTGCCGGTCCCTGTCCTGCTGCATGGATCCTGCTCCCTAACCCCGTGCTCTTTCTCACCAGAAGTATTGCGTCCAGAACATTTGCTGCCCCGGTTAATAAAAATCTGAAGAACTTGCAGCTGTGTTCACGTGCACTCCTGTATCGAGCATTTCCCTTGTTACCTGAAGGGACCAACAACGCAACGAGCCATTGACAGAGTTATTCCCATTCTTCCTTTGTCTCCTTTCCCTGCCTGTGTCAGCTGAGTTCTTGTTAATGTGTCCACTGAGCTGTTTCCCGGCCCTGCGGTGGCCTGGCCCGGAGCTGGTATCCTCAGCAGGTCCTCGACTCAGGTGGCAGGAGTAGGGGGCTGGAGCAACATCTGGGTGAAGGAGCCCTGTGCCAGGGAAAGGCATCATCTGCTGCTTTCCCAATCTGAGCTCTAGCTCCTTGGGGATGCTCTGATTCATATTGACTTCATGATGCATCTATTAATTAACTTGCGCTGTCCACTCTTTCCATTTCCCCCTCAAGAAGTCACTGAAGCTGAACAACTGACCGCAGCCAATCCCACTGCTCAGCACTGCCCATTCCCGTGAATCATCTCCCTGGTGGCTGTGGAAATGTTGCACCTCTTGCGAATGGTCCTGCTGGTCCCAGCTTTGCAGAAGACTTTCATGGTATGAAATCTGACAGAGCCGTGCTGGCCAGGTAGGAATCTGCAGGAAAGTGACCACTGATTTCCACTGTTCCAGGGTTTCATCATGGGAATGTGGGACTCAGCTCCTGCCAATGGCTGCTTAGCTCGTGTGTAAGAGAAAAGAGAGAATGTGGGAAAGAGGGAATTCTGTGGGCCCCCGATGCCCCTAAGAGCTAGGAGAGGCTGCAGGAGCCCTATCCCAAGCTCTGAAAAGCTGGGCTCTAAGATGCCAACCCAGACTCTGCCCCATGCTCTGGGAATGGGTACCCTGAGTGGGCAGCTGCTGGGGGCTTGGGGCTCTCCAACTTGTGAACTGAACCCCTCCCAAGGGGCACTTTGAGCACTGTGGAATATGTCTGCTTCATCCCACTGGGATTTGATGAGAGCAGCAGGAAATACCAGAGCTGGAGCTTTTCCACTGCCAGGCTCATGATTCATGGCAGCGGGCAGTTGTGCCATGCTGCCCCATGGCTCATCCTGACAGGCAGCAGCAGCGAGGTGTAGCTCTGACAGCATCCACATGTCTCTCCCCATGCACAGCCCTTCTCTCAGTGGGTGAGGGGAACACCAAGAGTTGCGTTGGCTGAGTGCCCCGTGCTTGGCAGAATTTGCATCTGAGGGTCTTCCCTTGAGAATCCTGACCCTAAACCCTGTCCCCATTTGTGCAGAGTTGCTCACCAGGCAGGCTGCAGGTCTGCTGCAGGTGTCTGAGCTCTGCGAACTGCCAGCTCCAGGGCTGGGGGAGACAAGGGAAAGCAGTGAAACGTGCACAACTTGTACCAAGCTTTCCATCCAACTTGTTCCATCCCTGTCCACCAACCTGTTATCCACCCTTCCTCTCATCTCCATACACTCGAATCCATCCATCTGCTTGTCTTCTCGTGGTTTTGTCTTGGTGTCTATCCATCATGCCTGTGGGGGACACTGGATTAGGGCTACACTGGGAGAACAGGGTGAATCCAGCCCTACCCACGCAGTGATTTTCTGGCTCCATTTTGTTGGGCAGATCTAACCAAGCTGAGGGCTGAGACTCTCTCCCAGCCTTGCACCAACCTGGGGTCTCCTTCTAGAGGCAGGGTCTGCGTGAGACCTGACATATGTGTTGCAGCTTTATTTATTTTCCCTTCCCCATATCAAAAGGGCTTTCAGCTCTATGCAGGCACCAGCAGGGGATGATGGGTATTCCCCATGGGCTTAGTAGTGGACAATAGTGAGAGGAGCGGGAGGGGGTACATAACTGCTGGAACCAGCTCCTGCATCCCCCACACATAGCAGGTGACCAGGGGTGTCCTGGGGAGCTGTGGTCATGGGATCTAGACCCCCTGGACCAAGCAGCCCCTCCAGCGGGATACAACCCCTCCACATGTCCCTGCCCAGGGGCCAGGTCCCCACCACAGCTGTGCCCATGCCCATGGCTTGTTGCTGCTCAATCAAAGCTGCATTTGCAGAGACCATGTTGCCCTGCTGCCGCTGCCTGGTCCACTCAGTTCCTGCCCTAGTGTCTGGCTCGCTCTGCGGCTCTTTGGTGCTGAAAACCTCTGGCCATATGCAAGTGGCTCCCCTAACATGAGTCCTGAAGCCTGCAAGCAAAGTGGGAGGCAGTGAGCAGCACAGCTGGGATGCGGCAGCCAAGTCCTTAATGAGGTGACGAGGATTGCAGGGCCGGCTCATTAGTGCTGCAAGGCAAGCGCGTCACAACGGTGCTGGTGTTGGAGCAACGGAGATGATCAACTTTCAGAAAACTGTGCAACCTTTAAAATAGAAGACAGGAATAGGAATGGGGTAAGTTAGCATATTGGGAACATTTTAAAAACGTATCTGTCTGGATACCAGCTCTCCTGCCTGTGGCACTGGGAGTGTGGAGGAGCTTTGTGCAGCCCTTTTCCCCTCTCTGTGACCCAGGAGCGGGGTGCATGGGGCAGTGGTGTACGAGCAGGTGGAGGGGTGCCTTGGGCAGGGCTCACCTCCGTCACACAAACCACAGCCTCCCTGACCTTCATACTTTCCCGCTTCCTCACAGCTCCCGATGGATGTGCCCACTACAATGTCGTAATGGGGAAAAGAGGAAACTGATTTCCCAATCGTCCGCAGCCCATGAGCCCTCCGTGCTGGGAATGGCAGCCAGGGTGGCTGGCTCACCGTGCTGTGCTGTGCTGTGCCCTGTCACGTACACCACCTTTTGCATTGGATCCAGAAGGAGAAGGCAGAAAGGAGCCATGGGCAATCCCCTGCAGCAGCCGCAGCATCGCAGGCTGCTGTCATCGTGAAGGAGGGGATCCCCATGGCTGAGCCAGTGGTGCTGCACAGCCAGCATCCTCCTCTGCATGCTCTGCTCGGCCACCCAGCGCCTGCTGGCATGGATGGAGCCACTTGAAGGTGCCAACATCCCCGTGCCAAGGGACATCGGATGGGACAGGGCATCAGTGGAGGGTGCCCATGGGATGACTTTCATCCCTCTCTTTCTTTGTTTCCTGGAGAGGGGAGGCAGTCCCTCTGTGAGCATTTGACCTCCTCTCTATTTCCCCCAAATTCCAGGGTAAGATGACACCAGGGCAGGAGAAAGGAGGTCTTTCTCTGCAGAAGAAATTCAAACCACATGCAGTGGGTTCAGCGCAGGAGCAGGAGGAGGGACTGGGCTGCATGGAGCGGGCTCTGGACAGCGATGTGAGACCTAAAGTCAATTAGCACTTTCAAGCCTCTGAACAAGGCCGAGTGCTGTGCTTCTTGCAGGCATAATCCCTGTCTGAGCATTGCTGCCAGCGGCCTTTGAACATAATTAGGAAGCGCAGAGCCCCAGCGCTTCCCAGAAAAGCCTTTTAGCTCCGTGGTGCAAAACTCGCTTGCAGGGAGCACATCATGCAGGCATGGCCGTGACTCATTGGCTGGAGCTCAACTCCATTTTTCAGAGGTCATCTTCCTGGAATCCTAATGAGCATTGTCCCAAATGCGGCTCCCGTGCTCGCTGTGTCTGCCTTAGCTCTGGGGATGCTCCGCGCACCTGAGAGGAGCGGGATGGTTTCACCCAGAGGGCCGGGGGAGATGGGGAATCAGAGGCACAGAGCGCTCCCAGCACTGCCCCAGCAGCTGGGGGCAGCACCCCCGACACCCCCCAGCCCGCAGCCTGGGCAGCCGCTGCCATCCCTCCTCAGCTCCTGGGGGACCGTGGATGTGCACGCCCTGGGCCAGGCTTTGCAGGAACAAAACAAGGCCATCAATCAGCCTTGCTTCATGCAACCGCGGCCCGCGGGCAGGGCCGGCTCCGTCTGTGCACAGAGGGAACCCTGCATCAAAGCGGCCGCAGACGGCATTGCCCTGCCCGCCAGCAGCATGCGGCCAACTCGCGCAGCAGAGAGCCGGCAGCACATGGCCCCCGGGTGGAGATGGCCTGGTGTGGGCACAGAGGGGCTGTGTACGGCAGGGAGGGGGCAGTTTGGGTGCAAAACCCCAAATATCCCCATTAGCAAAGAGATGGAGCCGCTCTTCCCATGACTCTCAGCAAGAGACTGAGCAGGGGGTGACCGTGCTGTGCCCCCAGCTCTGCTCCCACCCCACGGCTCCCACCAGAGTCACAGAGACTCCATCCTGGGACCAATCCTCCTCCCCCTGCAGCCCGAGGTAGCGGCTCCATATGGCGCATAACAATGGATGTCTTTTCCAGGTCACTAATTAAGACATAGCATCAGAGTTATTAAAACGGGAAGGCTTAAAGGGAAAAATCCCCCCGAGGTGCCAGGTATATTAAAGGAAGGGGGAAAAGAGCAGAGGGGAAGCAGGGCCGTGAGCTGGGAAAGGACACAGCAGAGACGCAGTGGGGACCTGCAAGGACCCCAGAGCTGGGGGCTGTGGACAGCTCCCGGGCATCCCTGCAAGGCAGAAGGGCACGGAGCATCCCTTATGGGATGGGCTCCTCTGCATCCACCCCGGGGGCTGCAAACAGCCCCCAGTTCTTGCACACAGCCCC